>NC_056743.1:1614471711-1614771711 GCF_019279795.1 Protopterus annectens | reverse complement strand
AGTTTTAAAGAAAGCCGAACTGAATGAGATTTCTGATTACATTGAATTACAAGTTGCATCTTGGACCTACAGTCTGAGTATAGGAGATTATCTTGATATTTAATAGCTGTCATTAATTTATACATATCTGTTAGCATTTTCTTTTTAAGTGTGAACATATTCCATAATTCTTTACAGAGATTTATATTATTGTCATCTATTTTTGGATCTTCTAATAGCATTGATGTCATTTCTTTAATCTGTCTTAGTATAACTAGATAGCTTTTAAGAAAGTTTAATGCAATTCTGAGATCATTAGTAGAGGGTTTTTTATAATAATAAATATCTTATATTTTCATTTCTCTGATTAAGAAGTAACTGTTCAGGTCTAACTTAGAGTTATTTAATTTAAGATTACTATTGAGCTGCAGTGGCTGGAAAATGTTAGGAGGACTTGTTAGGTTTAGTGATTTGATAATATTTTGCAAAATAGTTATTTTTTTAGGCAGTTATTTAGTCTGATTCGATCCATATTTTCTTTCTATGCGTAGGTCCTTTGGGTTGATTTTGGAACCAATTACTAGATTATAGCATATCTTTAACTATATAGGGCTCCATTTTGTTTTAGTTGGACAATACTCAGACATTGCTATAATTTTACTAGCATTTATTATATCATAATAGAGTTTAAAATATGGGACACCCAAACCACCAATCTTTTTGGGATAAATCAATTTTTGATAGTTAATACAAATTGATTTGGGTTCCCAAAGAAATTTAGAAATATTTACATTTAAGTTTTTTTAAAAAAAAAATTAAGTATTGTTATATTAGTTGCATTAAATTGAAACAACAATCCAGGTAGCATATTAATTTTAATAATAGCCACCTTTCACAATAAAGGGAATTTTAATTTGTTCCATCTGCGGATATCCTGTTCAATCTTTGTCCAAAGGTTCATTAAGTTAATCTGGTAAAACATTTTTTGGTCATGACAAAAAAATATACTCAAATATTTCAAAGTGTCATTTAATTTAATTAATTACAGACTCTTGAAACAAAGCAATTAATACAATTATACTACAGGTTTAAAGGAAAAATAGATGATTTATTCATATTAAGTCTATAATGAGAACATTTTGAAAATGTTTCAACAGAGTGCTGCATTTTGGGTAGACCAGTATTAGGTAAAGTAAAGTAAAGGTTTAAATCATCAGAAAATACCATTAGTGTAAGCTTTATATTATTTACTGTAGGAAGATGGTGAAAAGTTATCTGAACTATAAGAATAAAGAGCAGCTTTATATAAATATTAAATAAATATGGAGATAATGGGCAACCTTGTTTTTGTTCCATTAATAAATTTTATTGGAGGAGAAGCAGTTTTGTTAACATGTAATCGTGTGTACGTTTGCATAAAAAATTTTAATTGAGTTAATAAAAGTTTGCAGTAGACCAAAATGTGGCATTATTGAAAAAAAAACATCTAGACTGAGTCTATCCAAAGTTTTGGAAGCATCAAGAACAAGTGCAAATATCAAATTATTATTTCAACTAGATAATGAAATCAGGGTGTCCAGAGTTAACGTATGGGTCACAGGTTTTTCTATCCTGAAGAAAACCTGATTGATTAAGATCTAGTTCAGTTTATGTTTTACACATTTTACACAAGAGAAACCTATCATGCTCTTGGCAAAGTAGAAATAACTGTTTGCCCTTTAACTACTAAATTGGAAGTTACTTAGGCACTAGCTAAAATGCACAAAAAAATCAGAGATTTTAGTTTACACCCTAAAAGTATTCTTAATTTTTCTATCAACTTTTTCCCCTGGCATTCATGTGCCTGCCAATAAGTTTATTAGTAGCTCTATTTTGTGTTTCTGCCACAGATTGTTGTTATACCCTTTTTCATATTCATATCACATACTGTAATGTTTGTTTAGACAATTATGTTGTTTGGTCATAAATGTTGTTGAACTCTGCTGCATATTGTATGTGCTATTGTAACACTACCATTCTAAGGTGCAAACAGTCATTTTTGTTATAACTGACACCCAACTTTTTTTCACTCACTGCGTTGCTTACTCCAGCTTTATCAGCACAGTGTTTTGAATTACTGTTTGCATGAATTCTGTTTTTTGTGTAGCAAGTTATTTTACCTAGCTGACATAAATGCTTGTTCTTACCTGTTTTTGCAAAACAGTGCTGTCTCTTGTAATAGCTTTAGGATGATAAGACAGTGTATGCCTTCTACTCATGACCTTCTGTTGAAACTTAGACCTGGGAAGTGTAACCGCACCCTCTCTGTGGCGTATGGTGTGCTCAGTCAGTGGTCTCATTTCTCTGTCATCTTTTCCTTTGTATTTTTTGATCTTGTGTGATATTTTTTTCCTATATCCTAATCACTTCCATCTACTAGTTACATCTAGTTTGCCTCCTTGACTCTCTCTCAGACTCTCCTAATCCCTCTAAATCTCCTTTCTGTGCAGCTCTTCTGTAAATGCTTTTCATCTACATTGTAGCCTATTTTCCTCTGACCTCACTACCCTGCAATATTTCACCTCTGTGCACTTTTCATGCACGCTTTGTGTTTCACTGTATACCCAGCTTTTTTTCTCCTTTCAAATATATACTTCTGAGCATCCTACCTGTGTGATATATTTCACTATATTTTGAGCTTTTTATTTCCCGCTTCGACTCTTACTCACATATCTATATACACCTCTCCCCTCACTACTTTGGTATTCATTCAGTACACCTCTCCCCTTGCTATTTCAGTAGTCACTCAATCTCTGCTGTCCCTCTGTGTAAAGTACTGTTCTTTACATTCCAATCTCTGGTACCTTCACTTTTTTTCTAGTCCTATTCCTTTTCACTTAGCCTCAGACCTTCCTTTTTATTGTGTCTGCTTTTGTGCATCTGGATTATTTTACCTCCGCTCATTTTTTTTTTCATTTTCCTCTGATTTTCAGCTTGCTGCACAACATATTGCTGCTCATTACTTGTCCCGCATCCCTTTCTACTAGCACAACTTAGATTTCTACTGGACTGTGCCCTGTGCCAACTTAAAACAAGCTAACACATGAAGCCAAAACCCTTCCAATAGCAGCTGATGCATGCCGCACTTTATTACCAGACTGTTTTTGTCTTAGCTTTTTACTGTTATGGCTGTTAGTATCTAACTGTTGGTCTGGATCACTGCATTTTTAATTTAATGGCCTGCACATGACATCAGGACTCTCTTGGGATTCTAATCTCATACACTCCATGTCTCCTATTTTTCACTTTTCTCATTTAAATTGACCCCATAGTTTTTTCCTTCCCTTGAATTTGACCAGACTGTTTTTTCTCCCCTTTTTACCACTAGAAGGCACCATTTCTTAGTTTTTCAGCATTTCACTGAGTCCTAGTAGTCCCCAAATGACTTACCCAGCATCTTCTGAGCAACTGATAAAGGTAGTTGTTCTAATAATGTTCAATTAAACACTGCGGGTTCATAAAGAGTGTGTCTGCTGTTATTTTTCTCTTAGGTTCATAGGTTTATAGGTTTATACTAGGCTATCTGCCCTAAGGCATTTATAAGCCTAGGTTGTGTCTACCAGAAGTTCTTTTATCCAGTGAATCAAGACCCATAAATGTGCCTGCAACATCCCCCTTTTTTACTCTCCCTTTTTTGCACACGGACACCTTTTAAAGGACAATAACTTACCTGTTCACAGCATCAGCAAACTAATTGTTTTTCAGTGCTCGGCTAGACCTGCTCCATTTGCCTACGCTACCCCCTTTCCCACCCACCCCCATATTTTGCAATTTATAAATAAGCTAACTGCACCCCTTTCCCATTTCCTCCTACCCACTTCCAATTCTTCAGATACACACTACCCCTCCCCTCTACTCCACCTCCTCACATCAAATTCTACAACTGTCACCCCATTCCTCTCCCCACTCACACATACACTCCCTCACAGCTCTTATAACCCACTAAATATATCACCATGCACTACCATAACTGCATAATAACAAATACTTGTTTACTCCTTTTACTCTATTTCACCTATAACTGCATATCACTACGCACATACCACATAATACATATCCATCCTCCAACACTAGTAATAACTGCCACAAACCCACTATCCCACTCCTTCTCTCACATCGGCCCAGAGCTATATAATGACTTCACCTACCTACTTGCCTCCTTCAAACTACTAAAAACCTTCTGTCCACATCCACCTGAGTACAGACATCCCAAGTTCACTAGCAAGCTATACCACCTCATATTACACTCATTCATAAAACTTAAACTGCAAGGGGACATCCACCCCAACCCAAGCCCCAACAACACCACATCTCCCCCACAAATCTCATCGCCTCCCTCTCACTCCCACACAAACTCCCATCCCTACACCCCAGACCCCAAAACATCCAACTTTGACCTGCTATTCACCAATTCCAACCTCCACAGTAAAGTTAACAAAGCTAGTGAATTCCATGCCTTTTTGGCCACCTACTCCCCAGACATAGCAGTTATAACCGAAACCTGGCTAAAGCCACACATCAGGGACAATGAAATCACCTCACATTATTAGACTAGACAGAATAAACAAAAGAGGTGGTGGTGTAGCTGTTCTATTTAAAGATGATCTTAAACTTGAACAAATGCAATGCTCCCCACCAGACCTTCCCAACACCAAAATTCTAACAACACGCCTAGATAATAAACCCTAGCAAAACAATAATTATCATAGCTTCCTACCTCCCTCCTGGAAACAACCTTCCCATCATTGAAACTCTTCATTCCTGAGCTTCTCTAAATTTCAACCAAGAAACTATCATTCTTGGTTATTTCAACCTCGACTGCCAAACCTGTACCTCCAATAACCCTTCCAATTTCCTCAATCTCTACAACTTCACCCAGATCATAAATTCTCTAACTTGCACTGACAAACACACCAACAGATAGTCTACATTAGATTGGATTCTAACAAACAATCCTAACCTAAGTTGCATAGCAGGCTGCCTTCCTGACTCACTCAGCGACCATTCCTCCACCTTTCTTTACAGGAAACATATACACACCCAGCATAACATCTCCTCCAAATACATCCATTGCAAAAAGCATTTCTCCCCCTCAAATGTTAACCAGATTCAGCAAAAACATGATTGGTCACCCCAAAAATAACTTCAGCTAGGCCTAGCAGTACAGTATTTCAACACTACCTTCCTTAACATACTCAACAATCTTGCCCCAATAAGAAATGTCCACCCAAAAGCCAAGCCACTGCCCTGGTTAACCATAGAAACTAAACTCTTACTCAAACAAAGGGACAAAGCCCGCTCAGACTACTGTACCACCAAAAATAGAACTAACTTAGCCATCTATAAACAATTAAGGAATCAAGCAAAAAACAAATCAAAGTAGACAAGCAGAAGTTCTTCCAATCCTACCAACAAAAACACCTAAACAACCCCCATAAATTCTGGGAAAACATAAACTACCTCCTTAGCCCAGGCCACTCACCCACTCCACCCCAACAACCACTAATAACACAGATCCCATAGCAATCCAAATCAACTCCCACTTCATAAATTCCATAACCTTCCTACTAGGCTATCAACCCAATACTCCTCTTACTCTCTCTATCTCTGCTTCAGATAATCCTCATCCATTCTGCTTTGCTTCCATTCAAACAAGCTACATAACATCTCTATTAGCTAAACTTAAACCCTGCTGTCTGGCTGCTGACCAGCTCCCTAATGAATTTTTGAAAGCAACAGCCCCATCTATTGCTTACCGCATATCTGTCTTGGTCGATCATTCAATTACTGAACATTATGCCCCAACACTCTGGAAACTATCCCACATCAAAAACTAACCAACTTCTTCCCCATTGCCATTCTTTCTCCGCTAACAAAAATCCTAGAGAAATGCATCCACAAACAGCTCCTTGACCATCCACTCTCAAATAATCTCTTATCCAATTCACAATATGGTTTAAGACCCAAACACAGCACTTTCACTGCTCTAATCTCTTTTACTAACACCATTCATCAGCTCCTAAATGAAGGCCAAGCAGTCTCCTCCATCTTTCTGGACATGTCAAAAGCCTTTGACACCATTTCCCATCAACTTCTACTCAAACTCTCTACATATGGCATCAGCTCCCCCTCTCTGTCTCGGTTCCTCAGTTATCTTTCCAACCGGCAGCAGGCCACAAAATGGCAAAACAATCTCTCCTCTCTACTCCCCATCTCTGTTAGTGTCCCCTAAGGTTCTATACTTGGCCCCCAACTCTTAATCTTATTCACTAATGACTTCAGCTTGGCAACAAACCAAGCCACAATTGTCCAATACGTTGACAATGCTACCCTTATATGCTCTGCCCCCTCACCCCATGAACGTCAATTAAAAATGCAATTGTTCCAAAGCATAGAAAAATACCTTCAGAACATCAACTAATTCTCAATCCTAACAAAACTGAATTAATAATCTTCAAAAACAAAAAATCCAAACCTTGTCATGTCCCTCTATCAATACACTCCTCAAACAGAACAAATATAGAACCCACAACTCACACTAAACTCCTAGGTGCTACTACTGATGAAAAACTAACTTTTGATAAACATGTCTCTCTGTCAATCAAAAAAGTGCACATCAAGTTTGACACCTTATATAAGGCCACTCTATTTCTTACCCACAATGCCAGGCTTGCCACTGCCCATTAACACCTGCTTTCTTCTCTCCTCTACGACTCTCACATTTTCACCAACCTTCATAAATCTGACCTAAATCATCTAGAAACTTGCTATCACAAAATTGCCAAGTTTGCCTGGAAAGCCCCTCACAGGACTCATCATCGAACTGCATTCTCTCAACTAAAATGGCTAGAACTCCCCAACCTTCTAGCTCTCAACCAACATTCAACGGTCCACAAGTTAATTCAACAACCCACAAATTGTCCAGCCCTCTCCAATCTTATCCAACCCAGTCTCAATCCCAGAGCCCTCAGATCCTCCAACAAACTTAAATTAAAAGTCAACCTATCCCACAACTATCACGGGGACTGTCTTTGTTCCAATAAAGTTACCAAACTTTGGAATACTCTCCCTCCTGCAATTACAAATAGTCCACACCATCACGTATTCAAACTACTAGTGCTAAACTACCTAACAACTGGCACTGCTCCTGTCTTACCCCAGGCTAAATCCTCCTATTTCCTCATCCCACTTTTCCTATACCATAAAAGTATTACATCCTATTACTACCTCTTTCTCCCTGATCTCTAACTGTCTACTTTGTCCTTCTTTAACCCTCCTTTCTTACAGTATTTGGCACCACTGTTAAGTCACTATTGAAAAATACTAACTTTGTATTTACTATTTACTAAAATACTAACTTTTCACCTGTAATGACCCATGAATTATTTATTCTGGCATTTACCTGGATCTTGACACTGCCCACAAGAGACATAGCTATTTTCTAGGCAAAAGTACACATCAGTTCATTCAACCAATATTAACCTAGCGAAAGTAAAGTTAAGTGCGCTAATCATGCCACTGCTGAATACTGCAAAATCACTGAAAACTATTTATGGGGGAAATGAATATACTAAATGCAGCTATGCAGCCACATTGTTAAAATAAAGAAGTGCTCAGTAAGGTGCCCACATCACTGTGACAAAACTACGGCAGGCTATCTGTATATGGGTGTTTTAGAAGCAGTTCATTAGTAAAGTAAAACAACTTAGTGATTCGGTACTCACAATATTACTTCAGTTTCCCTAACCACTGCTTTCATTTTTCACTCAAAATATGTATTAGTTTTACACGCATATGTATTCAGTGTTCCATACAGTAACATTCACCAGGCCTTAAACATTTCCTGCACATAAGAAAGGCAAATTATCCCAATAAGCACAAATATTGCACTACAACTACAGCCTTCCTTTAAATCATAGCAAAACACTGCAAAGCAGTTGAGGTTCTCCACTAATTCTATAACCTAAACCATACCTTTTTCAATTATCTCCTCTAACCAACTATCTGGAAAATAACTCAAATATAATAAATGTGATCATCATCACTTACATGCTCATTCTGCACCACCTGCAATTTCTTCAGTAACCTCTCCAAACTGCACAGCTCACTATACCTTTTATTCTTTTTCCTCTCTATTATGGTCCATGATCTTACCTCTGCATACCACTTTAAACACATCATACCACACACCTCGTCTCCTGCTAAATTTTAATTTCCTTGACTTCTGCCACCATATCTTCTAACCATTAATATTCTGAGGTCATTTCCAGTTAACTAGTTTCCAAGTCTATGCCCTCTTTTCCCACCTTGCTCCTTACCCTCATCTCCCATTAATACATGGATGTGATATGACAGGCAACATTCCCATAGTAACACGGCCTTCATCTTTATAACATTCCCCTTGCTCATGTTTTCTGTTCCCTACTGAATGCATACTCTCTCCTGTCCCCCTTACTGACTTTTCACACATCCATGAGTTCCCATGTCTATTCCTGATATATCTTCTATGAACATAGTAATGCTTTTCATACCATCACTGAAACAAACTGCATGTCCACATAAGGGGCACTAAAACAATCCTTTTTCTAGTGAACATGTATATAGTGCCATGCGATGACTCCCCTCCATGTCTCTCTATGTCAAAAGTCACTTTTATTACTGCTTTTCTGGTCAAAAACGTCACTCCTCCTCTTCCTCTCCCTTTGTTGCAGTCATATTCCATACACTCAGGATAACTTAATTCAGGCTTCCTCATTTCCCTTTCCTTCACCTTCATCTCCTGCAACATTTCATTCCTTGCCCTCTCCCTTCTAAATTTCCCTATCACCTTACTCATCTTAACAGATTTGTTCAAGTCCCTTGCATTTCCTGTTTTATAAATTCTCCTCATCTCCATTTATCTATTCTGTGAATCCAGATGTAGTAGCCCCTAATAAACATTAACCACTCACATGCACACACGCGCGCGCACACACACACGCACGCACACACACACACACACACACACACACACACACACACACACACACACACACACACACACACACAGCTTGACTACACTGAAAGCCCTCTTTGGAACTATTCACACTGTTCTTACGCTCAACACATTTCCTGCCACATATAATTTACCTCCCTTTCTCTATTTTATCATTCACTTCCCTAAATATAACCCACATCTTCTCATTTACATCTGCCCATCTCAGTATCTCCTACAGTAACACATTTCTCCTTAATAACCCTACTTCTCTCCTACTCTTAATCCTCAACAGTAGAAACAATCAGAAATTGTGCATTCTGTAAAGATAACTCAGTTGAATCAAAACACTATAAACATTACAGTATTGAGAATTTTAGGATTTAGCATTCTGAAAATTAAAACACATTATTAAAAAAATGAATGTGTTACACTTTATAGTGTGAGCGTTCTTCCCTCGCATCTCCCACTGCTGCTCAAGAATCCATCAGATCTTCTCTATATTTCCTTCCTATACCACCTAAGGGGTTAATCATTTCAGTTTCTTCTGATACTGCCCCTTCCCATTCACACAAGCAGTACATGGTGCCCCAGAATCCCACATTTCTGACTTCTGAATCCTGATCACACTCATATGTCCCTCTTGTCTTTCCAAATCTAGCACTTTCCAAGTACTGCATAAAAGACTTTACAGAAGAATATCAAGCTATTCTCTTATGATACACCAGCATATAGTATAGACTGAAGTGCACTGTAGTTCTTCCCCTTCTGGTGTTAACACTTCACTTATATCAAGACTTTGCATTTTACTTTGTTCACAGTGGCATCTCTCCTGCATAAATTTGCAAAACAGTTGCAGTTTGTGCCTGTTTTCTTCGGCATTTAGTGCATGCCAACGCACTGTTCTAACACTATGTGGATACTCGTGCATGAAAGAGCTCCATATTAATGCAGTAGTGCATCTCTCACATGTGTAGGTATAAAGTGTGTGTGTGTGTGTGTCTTTGGGGGGAGTTCATGTTAATAAAGAGTACTGTGTTATATGTTTCTGTATTCTAAGTCAGTCTAATAAAAAGCATTATGTTTACATCTGGGTCTACTTCTAACTTATTCATCCGTAAAACTGCCTGTACTGTTATCTGTTCATGGTGTCAAAATTAAAATTACTTGACTCCAAAAGATGTATTATCATTCTTTTCGACATTTACAGCTGTCTCAGCTATTTCTGTCCTTTTCCAGGTTCAGCAAAGGAGCAACATTAGAGTTCTCATTGTCTTTGGATTGGATTCACCATTTTTTTTTATTTCCGCTAGTTTGCACTCCTACGCTTTGCCCTAAGGCTTAAACCACTGCCCCATGTCTATCACTGGGTCTGTCAGCCACTCCATACAACCCCAGACTATCTCTGATTTTAGCTGAGGACAGTGTGGATCCTAAGGGTGTCCTGGTGGATGGTCATGCCATCAGCCATCCACAGGGTAAGTTTCTACATATGGCCATTACTACCCTTTCCTTATGATCATGCAGCTATATGCAAGAGGCAGGCATGCAACAGGGATATGCAATGTTTCACCCCACCTCTACAGCAGCTCAGCCTAGTCCACCCCCTTTCCCCATCTTTGGACCATGTCTCCCAACAGCAACATCCCAGCATCCACCAGGTATCATCACAGGGAACAGACACATAACTTCACCTTCCCCTCTCTGCCAGCGCCTCGCGCACCCTAGTTAATCAAACCTTAGTTGCCTGGCCGATAGTTAGGGCATTATTCCTTCCAGCATGGCGCTAGCTAATATTTTGCGATACACTTCACAGTCAGTGGTCTTGCTGGAAAAAAAAAAGAAAATTTATAGGGTTCCATTCTCTCACAGATGAGTAAGCAATTAAGGCATTTAACACTTTTAACCTTAAGGAGGATGAGAGAGGAGCAAGAGTATTGTCTTACAATAAAATGCAGGCTATATCAAGCCATAGTACAACCAAACAACTGTGCGACATTTACTTCTCTCTAAACATCAAGGCGTTTAGGAGTCAGTTGATGCTTAAGTAACTGAATAAAGCATACAAAACAAGATAGTGCCTAGGACTCTGAAACATTTTCCAAGTTGTATTAAGCAACTGTATGTGACATGTGGTCATGGGTAGGCTGGGAGCGATTCAGAGACACACTAAGTATGAGCGAGAAGGCCAAAAAATCCTGCAGACTGCAGAGTATACTAATGGTGACATAATGATATGGTAATAAACATTATTATTAAAATGAAGGATGCTGTGGCTTCAAATGAGGACAAACAATGTGGAAGAGTGATTCAGAGACATTATATATGTATATGTATATATATATATATATATATATATATATATATATATATATATATATATATATATACACACATACATATATGTGTGTGTGTGTGTCTGTGTGTGTGTGTGTGTGTATATATATATATATATATATATATATATATATATATATATATGTGTGTGTATATATATATATATATATACATGAATGGGTGTTCCTTCATTGAAGGTTGTGTGTTAGGCCTGGCAAGCCAGCAAATAAAATTCTACTGCCAATCATTAGCGGACCGGAGTTCCGCTGTGGCGACCCCTAACTGGGAAAGGCCGAAAGACACAAACAATATATACTTCAGAAGAGTGATAAACCAAAAGAATGAATCCCAAAATACTTAAAACATCTTTAATGCAGGGTCAAGCCCCCATGCACCCCCCAAATCACTGCTAATTATATAAACCAACTCCAAGATCTCATAACAGTGGAAAAGGGGAAAATTCCATCCTTCAATATTTTGAAGTAGACCCATATAATATATATATATATATATATATATATATATATATATATATATATATATATATATATATATGTATATATACAAACACACATATGTACACGGATTCAGTTTACATGCTCAAAATTCTGAAATATCGAATTTCAGAATCTCGAGCCCATAAAGTAGAAATCCTAAAAGATCGAAAACCCAGAAGCACGAAATTCAAAATCGTGACTTCTATACTACACACACACCACACAAACATACACATCTTCCTCCCCACACACAAACACACAACCCTATCCTACATATCCCCTGCACCCCCCACACCCCCTACTTAAATATACTAACTCCAAGGTCGTACTACATACACAAACACACAAAACACCACCACATAAGCTACATCCCCCTCGCGCACACACATCACAGTAACAAAACACACTAACACACACACTACAGCCCCTACCCAAAACCCATAAAACATAAACACTTACCTGAATCCATGAACACAGCACAACACCAGAACCGATAATTCAACATCTCCAAAATGCAAGATTTTGAATTTCTCGCTTCTGGGTTTTCGATCTTTTAAGACTTCCCACTTTATGGGTTCCAGATTCTGAAGTTCGTTATGTCAGAATTTCGAGCATGTAAAGTGAATCCATGTATATATATATATATATATATATATATATATATATTTACACAGACACACACACACACACACACACACACACACACACACACACACACACACACACACTGTTCCTTCCATTTCATGTAATTTACAACTGTATTTACAGTGCTGTTTAACAGTACTCTTGCGTCTTCTCACTCACCAGTCTGTCTCTTCAAACCTGACAAGTCAGCCATGCTCATTCCTTCCTGCCTACACTTATAGTAAGTGCATAATGTTTCATAATACTGTACTGCAAATGTTCATGTTATTTTCTGTGCTTCATGAAGGGTAGTTAGCTAAGGATTGTTAAACTATGTTTATTTTGTTTACACTCTGACACACAGATTTGAAAACAAAAAATATTCATATTAAGAGCGCATTAGGAATAGTTATATCACTTGTCTATTGCAGGATGTATTTTTTACAAGCTTGTGGTGTTCATTTATTTTATACATATATATATATATATATATATATATATATATATATATATATATATATAGTTTGCATGAATTAAACTGTGCCCCAAGCTTAATTTTTATTTAGCAGTTGGGGGGATATATTATAATGGTGCTCTTTCAATTTAAACCATTAGTGGCTTTGTTGCACTGCATTTGTCATATTTGCTGTGTGACTGTCACATGACTCTCAGGGTGAACTCATTTCTGTGTAGACTTTCTAAAGTGGTACACAAATACTTTTTCTGTACTTCCTGCTACTTTAAATGCACTCTGTGCATCTTTAGTTCTTATACTGACTGCTTTTCCTCTCTCAGGTGTTTCTCAATTTTGCCAAGCTACCTGTGTCTGCTCTCAGATTTTAAACAGGTATCAGCTGCGCATGGAATTCTACTGAAACTCTTCCCACAGGTATCTTAGTAAAGGGAAAGCAAACAAAAATAAACAACACTTAAGGTGCATTTCTTACTTAACTTGCCAGTTGTGCTTAGTGTTTTACACATCTGCTTTTCTGCTTTTTAACAATGTTAAGGCAGGAGGACTTTCCATGGCTGCCCTTTCCTTGACTCTTCTTTCAAAACACTTCCTTCTCCATTGCTAGATTCTCTTTAGTGTTTTATACTTCTAGTCAGCTGTATCAGCTGAGAAATACCACATTAAAGTGGTGGCACAACATACACTGTCTGGTTTACTATCACACAACTATGAGCAGAGTCCCTTTTCTCCACACTCTCACTTCTAAACAACTTATGCATTGTACCTACCATTTTTGAGCTCACTTCTGGGCATATTCCTTGACTGATTAATTCCCAAGAAGGTGGAAGTTGCATTCTGCTTTGCTTACCTCCCACACCCCAGAGCATCCAATATATTTGCTCTGATCACCACCCACAGTCACAACTCTTAAAAAGGCACCACCATAAAATCACATAACCATCTTATTTCACTGCCCTGACGGTTAGTAATATAATACTACAGGAAGTCTTATCTCCCACTCACAACTTCCTTTACAAACTTAATACACATCCAATCTATAAAATGTTCCTTCTTCCACAACTTACCCTCTTCTACCTCCTTCTTCTTTCCTCTTCACCTTCCCTCATTGCCTATAACTAATACCAAACATCTTCACATTACACTCAGCTAAACAATCATCACATCACCCTGTATTACCCCTACAAACATAACTTCCACAGTATGTACCAGACCTATGACACAACAGAGGTTCCTCACAAAAAGAATATGCATTGCAGACAACATGTCCTTCATAGACTGCCTCAAAGCCTTACCCTAACACTCAGTCTCCTATAGACTACTGAGAGGTGATCTATGTCTGGTCTACAAACATGCTGTGATCCAGTCCTTATGGGCCTGCTGCACAACTGCAAAACAAATAGCATCAGAAACACCCAATTAAGGGATCTATATGACTCAAACAGACTACCCCTTCTGTGGAATAGTCTTCCTATCCATGTGAAGCAGAGTTCCTCCCTGCACTTATTCAAGCACAGCTTGGATCAGTCAATGGGAAATAGTGAATTTACCCCTGGTCTGCTCTGTATGTCCCTATTAGAAAGAAGTATATAAATGTTCAAACACTCTTCCCCAAATTAACCACCCTTCATTAAAATGAGTGGCATCATAACCTGTCTAATACATTCAGGAAGCATGGTTAGGATTAAAAAGACCATTTAAGGTCATTAACCTAGTAATTTCTCTATGAACTTATGAACGTATGAAATATTACTGTGTTAAGTACTATCCTTGGGATAGTCAGTTAAAGTACTCAAACATTTTGGGTTGTAATACTGATAAGACATTCGGTATGAATAGCAGAATTCATGCTATGTGGTTCTGAAATGAACTATTATCAGTATATTAACTGCAACAGAGCAAAGTCAATTGTCAGAACAGTATATCTATTAATACTGTAGGGGCAGACAGTAATAGCATGTATATTATCGTGAAGAACTGATACAAAAATTCCTCAAATGTCTAAGCAGCACCAAAAAGTTTATATCAGGAACAGTGAAAAAATGTTTGCTATGTCAGATGCTCAGATACATGGTATCAAAGCGAAGACACTGATTACTTCTCCTACTTTAGGTTTAAAAAGATAATTTGAAAAGTGCTTTGCAGAGGTATTTAGCATTATATGGAGTTTGGTTGTGAGCAAGCATGTTATACATATTTTTCAAAATATGAAGATGTTTAGCAGAAACATTCAGCATTGTCTCTAGGCTTGGGTCATCTGAAAGGGGGAATATCACATTAATATTTCCCATGACACAGCACCAGTTATTCATGGTCTTGGAAGACTTCCTGTTGTGCACTCCTAGAAATGAGCCAGAATTAAACCGCACATGGGAGTTAAGAGGTAAGTACACAAAACCAACTGGATAGATAAATAGCATAGCATTAGTTGTGAAGCAGGACAGTTAGAAACTATATATAGAGCCACACCTCTCAAATGTCTCCAATTTTGCCTCATATTTTTCACCTTGTTCTCCATACAATTTGTAATTTTCTGGCAAGTTATTAAGGAATACAGTTAGTAATGCTAGACTTTATAGTATTGTACTTGTTTTTGTCGATGGAAAACCTATTGTTCTACTAACTTCTTAAGTGAGTCAAAGTAATATTTAGAAACTGTCCCCAGTTTTAGGCCTTGTTACACCATTATTTTTGGCTTTGAACAGAACTCCTGAGAAAAAAAGTTGAGAGTATGCTGTGATGCCCCTGCACTGGCCCAGTTATCAAGGAGCTTCTATCTTCACCACTGGCAACAGTGAGGGACGTACACAATGGAAGGATGACAAGTACACACACAGTAAAGTACAATATCTTTAAGAGCACACAGAGAGCACAGTCAGCCTGGGGATGGTTTATCCCGCTTTCTCCAGATCCTCAATAAGACTTCTCACTTGCACAGCTACAGAGTTGAGTTCCCAGCCGAGTGGCCAAGTTAAGCCCTCCAGCACCCTTTCTGTCCAACCAGTGCTTCGTGTCCCTGCCCAAGTAGCTGACACACACTTTGAGATTTGATTTATATACAAACACACACACACAAACATATACACACCTGGGAAAGGCTGGCACAAGTTTACAAGCTATGCCCCCTTTTGCCCAAACTATAAGGTAGTTCCAGCTGCCACCAGCTAACTCTTTATCAGCTCCTATAAGGCCCTTACAAAAGGTGTCCAATCCTACGGTGTAATGTTACTATTATCCAAATGGTACTGTTGACCAAGACTTGCAAGGCTATTTAGGAGGGGCCTGTACAGTGTCACCAAATACATACGCAAGTACTCTAAGAACTTAACTATGTCTCACAAATATCAGCCACAAAGATAGGTTTAAATATAATTAACAAATAATAAAAGAACAAGACAATACTCAGAAAACAAACACAGTTACTTCAGAGTTCAAAATCACAGGAAATATTTTAAAACAACATTGCAGGGCAGTTTCAAATAAATACAGAAAACATCTAAACTAAATCTTTATGATATTCCTGTCTATACCTAAGAGAGATACTGTGCCCTGAATCTTACTTACAGTCAAGCAAATGCAGATGATGACGACGACTGGATGTTCTTGCTAGGCCCAAGACAAAATACAAAATGCACAGTCTCTCTCTCTCGCTCTCTCTGAGAGAGTTCTTAAATCAACATCACATTTTACTGCCGGGTTAGCCTGGATGACATCACTTTTTGCCACCTGCCTTCAGTTCCCAGGCTAAACCAGAAACTAATAAGATTTAACATCTCTGTGTTAAAAATACATATCTCTCAAATGTTTGCCAGATCTTGGATGTCATAAAACAATAAAACTCTTTACATTTTAAAACCTAGTAATTATTTTTCTCGAAGACAATACAAAAAACATCTAGCTCTAGACACTGTCTCTCCTTGATGTATTGAAACTAATTTTTATAGCACAATCGTAAAGCACTTAATTTCAACTTATTTTCTTGATGTTTTTTAAGTTAATTTTCTATGTTCCAGCAGGGTATGCTGTGGTTACATTCTTGAAGCTCAGTACATAACATACAGTTCTGTATAAATCATGTAAATATTCACAAATGACATAGAATTGTTTACAAAAATCCAGATAGCTGGGCTGGCAGTGTCACATATGTATATATCATCAAGACTTAAAACAAATGGAAATGAACATTATCCACTTCAGACAATGTAAGAAGACGCTACAGCAATTCTTATGCCAACCAAAGATTCTGGCAAATTAAGCTAATTTAAGTGAAATCCCATCTTTACAGATTTAGATTTCTGAAGTTATCTTTTGGACTCTGTTCAACTCCAAAAATGTTCCAGAAAGCTATAATTGGAAACCCTAAAGAGCTAGACAATGATATTCTAATCTGACAACTTACCAAGCATTACTATATGACTTATGCATAGTAAAACTACTAGATATATTAAGTCAGTGGCAGGTATGTGTAACTGCTCAAGCACATGGACATGTACTGACACTCAAAAGGCCCTAAACGTAATGATGAAAAAGTTAAAGCAATTGCAGATAAAAGACGATTAATAAATATATTTTAGATAGTTCCTGGATATGATGCAATATGTTCCCCTAGTATATGTGTAACTTTTCAGACATGACAGTACCACCCAAAAAGCTACTGGACTGTGATGTGGATGATTTTGTTCAATTCACCAAGACAAATGTTGTGAAAAGGAAAAATATCTAGTCACTACAATACCTATATTTAAACCATAAGATGTCCATATGTCATGAACTGCTTAAACCCTTAATTCTCTTAGCTAACTATCAGATGTTACAACCTACTAGTCTACAGGGAGATGTTAGCTAAGATCGTTAAATTAGTGTTATTGCAGGAGAGGTGGGCCAAAAGATTATGAGTTGAGAACTCTGAATAATGCCCAAGCACTCTATGATCAAGCAGAAAAGCAATTGTTAGCCCCAGGTTTTATCAAAACTTGCACGACAGCATCTTTGAAAAAATAATAATAGTTGAATCAAACCATAAATCACTAATAGCATATTCAAAAATATAGACATAAAGAATTTATAAGATTTCAAACACTGTTGATATGTTTTCAAAGGTGTGATCTGAAAGTTCAATACAAGCTTGGCAAATGTGTGTGTACAGCTAATACTCAGTGTACAGCACACCTGCGTATGTATAAGGATTTTTTATTTGGGAGCATTCTGCAAGTCCCGCGGGTTATGTCGCAATTGTCTCTGTCTCCTGAGATGCTAGAATAGCTTGAAGCCTGAACAAGGAATTAGAGTTGCTGTATGACCTGATTATGTTAGGATGACCAGATATAAAATGATTATATCCAATCATTCAAGATTAATTTCCATAAAGCGATGAGTGCCCTTGTATTCACGGCTTATTTAAAGGTGACAGAGTTATTATTCCTACTCAGCAGTGAGACAAAATGTTAAGTAAAATAACTTGAGTCACACATAAGCTCCTGACTATGCTGTACCACAAGGTTCCATTCTGAGTCCTCTCCTGTTCGTGATGCAAATGTTACCTTCGGGGGATGTTATTTACTGGAAAGGATTATAATTTCATTGCTATGTTGACAACATGCAGCTATACTACCCATTCCCACAGGAATCTATGCCATCCCTTACCCATCTAACAACAAACTTGGAAAGCATCCACAGCTGGATGGCTGGCAATTGGCTTAAACTTAACACTTCTAAGGTGGTCCTGCCACACCTATGGATTTCTACTTTGCCTGTCTTGTCTCCAGAATATATATATATATATATATATATATATATATATATATATATATATATATATATAGTTAGTTATATATGTGTGTGTGTGTGTGTATGTATATATATATATATATATATATATATATATATATATATATATATATATATATATATATATACATATATATATATATATATATATATATATATATATATACACATATTTATATATATATATACATACACATATTTATATATATATATATATATAAATATGTGTATGTGTGTGTATATATATATATATATATATATATATCTATATCTATATATACACATACACACACACACACACACACATATATATCTACACATATATATATATATATATATATATATATATATATATATATATATACACACATATTTATATATATATATATATATATATATATATATATATATATATATATAAGCTACCGATAAGTTGTTGAATGATAACTCGTAGAGTCTTCAGAACTGCCAGCACAAATGATAAAACATCACCTGATTCAATATGCCAACAGTTGTGTTGTCTGAGATTGTGTTACAGTTTGGATTGGGGAATTTGCCTTTTCCCCAGTGAAGTATGATCTTGGACTTGATATATATATAATTAGCAGGAGGTATGAGGAACGTTGACCCCCCCCCCCCCTCGCCACCAGGGATGATGTGGGCTTGCTCTCCTGCAAAAATAGAGTTATGTTTTGTTGTATTTTCAATATACTGCTGATCAACATGCTGTGTTTGATCAGCTGCTTTTTGGTGTAGTGATTTTTCGATGCATGGTCATACATCTCCACACACACACACACACACACACACACACACATATATATATATATATATATATATATATATATATATATATATATATATATATGGGTCACTGTCTTATTATGGAAAACACAGTTCATCGAATTGTGTTTCCAATAACACACTTTAGCGAAAGTGCATATTGTCGAATATGCACTTTCACTAAAGAAAATAACAAAAAAAAACCAAATCACATCAAACAGTGTTATGCAAGCCCCCCCTGCACCCCCCACACCCCCCTACTTTATTATTCTCACTCCGAGATCGCACTACAGTGGGGAAAAGAGAATATTCCCTTATCCCCACTGTACCAAGATGTTAGCGATAGTTCCGTTAGGTGTAAATCAACACTATACATTGATTTACAACTAAAGGTGCATGCAAACTGCATGCTTTCTTTAATTTTCCACTCTCTCTCTAGCGAAAGTGCGTTTTCGATAAAATGCACTTTCACTAAATTGTGTCTGCCGAACACAGTTTCGATGAACCATATTTTGACAATATGACTAGGACCCATATGTATATATATATATATATATATATATATATATATATATATATATATGTGTGTGTGTGTGTGTGTGTGTATACAGTGGATATAAAAAGTGTACACACCCCTGTTAAAATGCCAGGTTTTTGTGATATAAAAAAATGAGACCACAATAAATAATTTCAAAACTTTTCCCACCTTTAATGTGAACTATAACCTGTACAGTTAAATTGAAAATAAAATATAAAAAATAATAAACATACAATAAGCTGGGTGCATAAGTGTGCACACCCTTAAACTAATACTTTGTTGAAGCACCTTTTGATTTAATTACAGCATTCAGTTTTCTTGGGTACACATCTACCATCAATTAAAGAGACTCTGATTAACTCCAAATAAAGTTCAGCTGTCCTAGTAGGATTTTCCTGACATTTACAAGGTCGCTTGCTACACAAAAGCCATAGTTCACAGAGAGCTTACAAAGCATCAAAGGGATCTCATTGTTGAAATGTATCAGTCAGGAGAAGGGTACAAAAACATGTCCACAGCATTGGCTAAAACCAAGGAACACAGTGAAGACAGTCATCAAAAAGTGGAGAATGTATAGGACAACAGTGATATTGCAAAGAACTGGATGTCCCTCCAAAACTGATGAAAAGTGATTTCATCTAAAAAGGTATAAGCCCTGTTCCTCACTGTAGTGCAATCCTGGAGTTAGTATATCTTGTAAGGGGAGTGTGTGGGGCGTGTAGCCACCCACATAGTTTGGGTATATATTATCTTCTGGAAAGTTATTCATTTGGCTTGTAAGTATCCATATCTATGGTTTACAACATTTAAAATAGGTGGGGGGCATACACCTTTTTAGATTAAATGAGTTTAAATCAAATGAGTTTTCAGTGAAGTGAGCTTTCAGTGAATTGTGCTCAGGCAATTAATTTTCAGTGAAATGAGGCTTCAGCAAAATGAGTTTCAGTGAAATGTGTTTCTATCAAAGTAGACCCATACCCATATAAGTAGATCTATATGCTAGGGTGTCAGTTTATGGGACTGATTTTTTATTTGAAATTTGACTGAAGGAAAAGATGTCATCTTTTAAAAAATCCTTCTGTTTCCTTCCTAGAAATATTACCTTTATTAAACATCTTATCCCACTCTCTGATCTCCCTTTTGTACTGCATGAACTTGTCTCCTTCCAGTTTGAGAACTTCAATGCTCTCTACAGATCTGGGGTTGCCTGACACAGAACCTGACCTCATACAGCTGGAGAAAAACTGCATTCCTTTTTCTTAGCTGGTATCTACATTAGATCATAACACACCACTACTGTGGAGACTGCACTGGCTGCCAATTAAACAGCAGATTATGTTTAAAGTTTTCATGTTAGCTTATCTTGTCCTACATAGCTTGTGTCCACACATATATGGGATTTTTTGATATGGTACCAGCCAAGTAAGTCCTCGTTCCCAACCTCTTCTGGGCTGCTGTCAGTTCCATCTGTTTGCCTCAAGTCTTCAGGGACTTAGGCATTTTCTTACCAAAGCCCATACCTTTGGAATATGTAACCTTTTTGGATGAGGGAGACCAAAGCCAAAAACTTGCCAGTTTTAAGCACTACCTGAAGATTTATTTATTTGAACTGGCATCTGACTAGTGAGTGTGCATTTGACATCTTTAATGTTTGCAGTTTTTTAGTTAATTTCATTAAGTGCCACCTCTCTTCAATACTATTTTAATGTCATAATTTACCTCACTGTTTTAATGTCTAATACTTTTAACATTTGATAATTAATTAACTTACATGATTTGTGGTACTTCTGTACAGTGCTTGGTTAAGTGCTCTATGGTGAAGTTAATATTGAAATAGATAAGGCATTATATTTCATGATCAGGGAGTGCTTCAACTCAAAAAGAGAAAAACATTCCACTGAGTGCAACCAGAATGTGAGCATCTGGAATATGAGATCTGGGTATATAATCCTATTACAAAGACAAATCTTTTTTGTCATTTTATTACATTTATTCTACAAGAAAAATAATGTCTGTCCACTGCTGATTCTTAGACTGCTTGCCATCTGCATCCATCACAGCCTAACAACTTCCTATATTTACATTATTTTAGGATGGATTCTCTGATTCCTTTGACTTCAGTTTTCAGAACAGGGTCTTGAATTTGTATTGTATTTCAGAGGTTTTGGTTGTTAATATCATGATTATTTATTCATACTTTTTCTCATATTTTAACATATCTTATACTGGGTGCTATCTCATGAGATAATGTACAAATCTGTCTTGAAATGTCAGATATACATCTGTTGCACAAAACCATTTCGTTCATCAACTTCCAAGATGGCTGCACATTAAATAACAGCTTAATTTCAGCTCTCCCACTTTGAAAACAGAAACTCAGAAGAGACAACCAGTAAACTCATACATTTGGGTACATTTCTGTAACTGGCTAGTGCACTGTCTGGATGCTAGCAAAAAAAATAATAATAGTAATAATAATAATAATAATAATAATAATTGAGAGAACCTGTAAGAAAATCAATCATAAAAAGATGAGGAGAAAACACTGACTGGGAAAAATTCTGCAACTGTTCAGCAAAATGCAGCACAAGCTCCATCTTTGGTGCAAACATGACTTCCAGTAATCTAAAAGAAAACAGTCAAGTGTACTCAGAGCTGATTAAAATAAAACACTGACGAAGTATATTAACTCAAATAACAAAAGGCTGGAAAAAAATGGAAGAAGCTTTAAAGAGATATTCAGATGAGGTGGTGATAAAACTGCAAAGATCAGAGGTCAAAATGAAGAAAAGACTGGCTGGATATGAGACTGCTCAAGAAAAGATGTTTAAAAAAATTATAGAATTAGAGGACAGCGCAAGTAGGCAAAACCTGAAATCTTGGGCTGTACCAAAGAAGTTGGCAAGAACAGACTATATTAATGTTATGAAAGCACAAATAAGCAACTGGACTGGTATTCCACCACAGGAGTTGTTAATTGAAAGGGCACATTGTGCGTATGCTCCAAACCTGGCCATGAGAAAGCAACCTAGAACTTTCATAGTACCAGCTAAAGGAGTTGATAATGATAAAACTGGCAAAAGGACACAGTACTAAAAGCAGGAGACAGTAGAGTATTTTTGGAAAATGACTACTCACTGTACACCAGACAGAAAAGGATTAAATGTGTTCCACTAATCAGGAATATCGAGAAGCAGGCTTAAGGTTCAAGCTGCTGTATCCAGCTATTTTCAGAATATTCTTTCCTGGAGGGGCAAAATCATTTTTTGATGCAGAACATGTTAAGGAGAAAATACAGACCGGTGAACAACAAAAAGTGAGCTATGAAAAAGGAGCATGGCAATAAAGTCTACAGAGAGACTGTGGCAGTTAAACCTTTTCCAAAGCTTCAATGGAAAATGCTTGAGAGATAGAGGGGAAAAAAGGACTTGAGAAGAAGAACCTATTGCTGGAAGAAGGTTCCTATTGGCAGATTAGATTAAAAGTGTTTCACCTGTATTTAAGCCTTGCATTTGTGCAATGCAGATGTGTTCTGTATAGATGCAAATGGCTTGAAACTGAATTTTTCCCTAGACATCTGTCAATGGAACCTTACAAAGTTTCCCTACTGCACTACAGGTAACTCAGCTGCACACTGTGCAGTGTTGCCCAACTTATCACCCATAGCCTTCAACAGAACAAGCACCTTTGTTAGTCCAAGCACAAAAGCTGGTCAAACTAGTCTAATCCCTTCCTTAACAGTACATATGGCAAAAACCTGCTATAATGGACAGGCAGTTTGCCATCATTTCATCGGCTAGCCTGATTGATATGGGGATCCTGAGGCAATGTAGTAATTTTCTCATGCATGCTGACAACCACTTACCCCTAAAACAAATGTACCCTATGTGACAGATGTAATTACACTATAAAACTGGATTACATTCTCTCAAGTAACAACAAACTGGACATCAAACAGGTTGTCAGAAGACAAACTTCACCTCTCACTCAAAATAAGGTCATGACATATAAACCCATACATGGGGAGGCACTCATTAGAAGCCTACCCAAACATCAGAGACCTCCCAAATGTAAACCACTTGCACACATTGGTATGCAAATAGAAACCACAACAAATAATAAGACATACATCAGTGTCTCAGCAAATAAGCTCCTAAGGCAAAACACTGGAAAACCTAATGTCTTGGTCATAGGCAACTCCAGAATGAGACACACAGATGTCCTCCTCACAAGGCTGGACAAGGAGAAGGCCACATTCAGCTGTCTGTCAGGTGTTAGGATCCATTAAATTACACATGCATTTGAGTCACTCAGCAGCAAGCATGTTATGACTCTGTCATAGTCTATGTTGGAGTGAATGCCTTGAGACATACCTCTCTTGACTATATGATGACAGATATGTCTGAACTCTCATATTATGTGTCCCAGGCAGCTATGACCCTAGTCCTAAGCAGCATTCTATCTTCATCCAGGATGATGCCACAATATAAACAAAAAATGATTGACTTCAACAATTGGTTTAGCTTATAGTGTCAGTCCAGGGGGATCCAGTATCTGTTAGCCATGGAAGATATGGTCGGCAGCCCACACTGCTTTACCAGAGATGTTCTGCACCTGTCTCCTCTAGGCTTCCAGATACTGGCAAAGCCATTTGCCTCCCCAATAGTGCCTTTTTTAGTAAACAACAGAATTTCTGACGTAACAAAATCCACTCAAGACAAACTCAAATTTCTGCTGCTTAATGCTAGAAGTATAAACATGAAACTGTGCTCCCTGGAAGCACTCTTCACCTTGGAAGATGCTGACATCTGTGCAGTCACTGAGATGTGGTTGAAGGCCATGGACAGCACCCCAACCATGCAATGCTACAATGCCTTTCACAAGTTCAGACCTCAAAATAAACATGAAAGAATCTAAGGTGGAGGTGTATCCATCTTCACTAAAATCAACTACACCTTGAAACTGGTCAAACAGTATGACTCTCTTGAACTACACAATGTCTAATTAACTATAGGCAAAATACCCTAACATCATTGCTAGCTATAGTCCCCCACCATGAACCAAGAAAAGCACACCACCTACCTAGACTTACTGGAGTCACTCACCATACAGCCCCACACCTTAGCCACGGGAGATTTCAGCTATCCTTCTATCAACTGGGTGACATACATGCGCAAGAACAGACATTCCTGGACTTTGTCAATACAAATGCTGTAACAGATAGTTTGCACCCCCACATGGGTCTCAAATATCCTAGACATAGCACTCACCAACATGGAGTGTCATTGCACTCCCCCGTGTGATGCCTTCCATTATAAGGTTGGACCATAAATCAATCTCATTCAAAGTAACTAGTGAACCTCTCACCACCACAGGAGCTTTTCCAAAGCAAACTACAGACTACTAAACGATGGTATAAAATGTTTTATACCCCCTGCAATCACAAAAAGCAGTGATTCCTATGCAAAGATACACACAAATGCCTGTGTAAACACTTAAGCAACTGCACAGACTCACGTAACAGGATTAAAACCAAGTTAGAAACAAGCCACCCTGGTGGATCTCAAGTATAAACAGGTTATAGGAAGAAACTGATGTCCAAGAGGAAGAAGGAACTGACTCAGCAGATGAAGAATTCCCTCCACAGATTGGACAAGCAAATCAAAAATCTTGTAATGTCCTCTAAAGCTAATTACAAAGCTAAAATAGCATCCCTCACTAAGAATAACCATAAGGCATTTTTTTAACTATGTCTGTAATCTAAAAGGGAATGCCCAGCTATGTTTCGAACTAGTAATAGATATTACCACTCATACTATCTTGGAGGAAATTGCCAACCTGCTAGCTGACAGATTTGGTGCAAACTTTACCCCCCTATCCCCACCAGCCATACCCCAGAGCATACCTGACACCACTCCTCTTCTTAGTATCTCTAGAGATCAGGTCATACCTGTGCTCTTTAAGGCGAAAAATACAGCCTGAGACCAGATAACATCCCTGGTTGCTTATTAAGCAATCTAAAACAAAACCTAGCAGACCCACTTGGCATTCTGTTTAAGCACAGCTTGAGAATCGGCTTTGTTCTAGCACAGTGAGAACAGCAACATTAATCCTGTTGCACAAAGGGGGGGCATCAATCCATCCTGGAAACTATAGACCCATAAGTCTAACCAGCCTCATCTACAGGGCCATGGAAAGAATCATCATGGACCTTATCAACAAGGACATATGCGACCTTCAAACTCTAGACCCAACCCAGTTTGGCTTCTTTAATGGTAGATCATGCTTATTAAACCTAGTAGACTTCTTTGAGAAAGTCACCAAAGCCCTGGATGAAGGTAAGGCAGTGCATACTGCCTATATTGACCCAGCCAAGGCTTGTGACACAATCCCCCACTCAGGTATCATTGAGAAACTCTCCCAGCTAGGGTCTAACTGTTACATCACTGAATGGGTTAGCCAAATGGCTCACTGGCAGAACACATATTGTCAAAGTAGGTAACTCCATCTCTACTAGTAGACCCATCACCTGTGGCTTACCACAAGGATCTGTGTTGAGCCCTTTACTGTTTGGAATCTATTTCTTGGAAGTTCCACACTAAAGTAGATGGCCTTTGGCTTACCAAGTTCACTGATGACTGCAAATTAGGTCCAATCACCGAGTCTCTCAACAACGTTAACATATTACAGACAGGCTAACACAGACAAATGATTGGTGCCAAACCACAGTCTAAAACTAAAAGAAAAAAAAGTGCATTATTATCCCCTTTGGCAAAGCAGAATTCCCTGCTAAATACAATATTGACAGCACCCCCTACGTTCAATCCCACTGGTGCGAGATCTGGAAACACAGGCGGATATCAATCTTAACTTTGACCACAATGTTTCCATAGTGATAAGGTAAGCCTTATACGTTGCGTATCTCATAAGTAAGGGCATCACATCTAGGTCTAAGGATATTACAACTCCATTGTACTCGATCCTCATCAGACCATTAATAAAGTGCAATGCTCCCTTCTGCATGCACCTCACCAGATGCCTGCAGCAGCTGGACAAACCACAGAGGTTTACTACCAAGAAAATATAGGGCTTCCAACCTATGACATCCGTGGATAGAATGAAAGCCTTGTCAGTGTACTCTGTATTGTATAGGTCACTGAGGGGTGACTTGTGCCTGGCTTACAGGGCACTTTCTGACCCTGCCCTGATGGAAATGCTTCACAACCGCAAGTCAAACTGCATAAGAGTCACTCACTCTAAGGATCTTAACCTATCCTATGACATTGACAGAACATGCTGGAGAGACAGATATACCTCCCAGAGAATGCTGCTACTCTGAAATAAACATCCAATTCACATGAAGAAGAGCTCCTCACTGACCCTATTCAAGTGCAACCTGGACTAATAGAGGGGAGACTGAAAATTCACCCTGTGCATGTCACCCATGTCCTTCAGGGAGAGGAGTAGTCGGTGTTAATCACAAACTTGCTCTGTGAATTACGTCCATCCAACCAAGGGCAATTGAGGCAACTCAGGATTAACATGGCTAGGCTTCTAAGGGCTCTAAGGCCACAGGTCTAGTAACCTCCTATGAACAAATCATGCCTTCTTTTAAATTTCATTCCGCCTTGTATTGTAGGGCAATGGAAGCATTTGCATTCCCCTGATAAAATTCTAAGGTTGTTTAGGAAGATATATGCGGGATTGGAGGTGAAAGTTTAAGTGAGTGGATTCCTCTCTGATAATTTCTCTTTGAGCAGAAGAACCAGGCATGGCTGTCTTCTTTCCCCTTTGTTATTTGCACTATATTTAGAACCACTGGCAAAGAAAATAAGGGACTCATAAATTCAAAGATATAATTGGTATGGTAGTCAAGAAAAGCTGTCTCTTCTTCAGATGATATTATTTTATACCTGATAAGACCAGAAAAGAACATTTCAGTGTTGTAGAACATTTTGAGACAGTTTCTAGTCTTTTCAGGATGCAAAATTAATGAAGCTAAGGCAAAGGATATAGCTATATATCTAATAATACATAATGTAAGAATGCAATAGCTATGTATCCACATACAAATTGGTTCATCAATATCCATGAAAAAAGGATGATGATTAAAAAGGATTCTGATTTGGCACCTAAGGATATGTGAGGAGAGACTAAACAAAAGATAATACAAAATCTGAGAAACTGTACGCTCTGTTTTATTAATATGGATAGCAAGATACAAGCAGTTAAAATGCTTTTAGTTCGTTTAGTTTTACACACAGGTCAGGCATATTTTTATCAGTCAGGGGAGAAATTGTGGATAGCAATTAATAAAAAGCTAACAGATTGTATCTGGGAGGGGAAGATGGCAAGCATCAAATAGGATAAGCTGATTCTTCCAATAGAACAAGGCAGTTTGGGATTATCTGATTTGAAGGTGGTATTTTGGAGCTATATAAAAAGGCACCTATACATAGCCCAAAAATAAAGTTATAATTCAAAGTGGAAAGGGATGATTACGAAACGAGGGGGGAGGGAGCTCAAGAAGCAGAGAGAGACTGGAATTTTGGATGCAAATCCTTAAGGGGAATAACAAAAACTATACAGAATATTATACTCAAAGTAGCAAAAGGTATTCTAAGAACTAAACCAACACGGGAATGGAGAAAGGAGAATCTGTCAATAGGCGTGTCTGCAATTAGAGATACAGACAATATGTAAGAGGGGGCTGGAATTTATTGGAGAAAACTGGCACAAGAACTAAGGTACTGGGAGAAAATAATTAGAGGGGGAAGGATAACAGAATAGGAAGAGGCCAATAATTTATTTGGACTGCAGGCTAGAGATTGTCTTCTCTATCAAAGATTGATATCAGAGTATAGGCAAACAGAAAGAAAAAGGGGGATCCTGAGCAAAAGACCAGCACTGGTAGAGCTTTAAGTAGAATCTAAAACAGAAGCTGCAGTTAAAAAAGGAATAATTGGTGGAGCATGTAAAATATTGCATGATAACTATAAGAATAAATCAGAGGAGGTTAGAAAGGAATGGGAAGAGAGATTAGAGAAGCAATTCACAAAAAAACAATGGAGGGATATATGTGCATCTCCCAATTATTTCACAAAGTCTAGAGGATTTAGGATCTTTGCTTTGACGTGTCTCCATAGGTATTTTTATACCCCAAGTAGACTCCAAAGAATGTTTTTCTCAAGTAGATAGCAAATGTTGGAGGTGTGATGGGGAAGAAAGAGCTTATTAGAGACATATTTAATGAGATTGTTATGAGCTAGCAGACTTTAAAAATTCCCTGCAGACTACTCTATCAGAAATGCAACATGAGAAAACTGATATAACTAAGGAAATTATTTTTCAGCTATGATACAGAATCCTAATTGCCTAGACATAGTGAAGCCTTGCTGGGTCTAAATATGGTGGCTGCCAAAAAAGTAATTACTAGAAAATGGAAATCAGAGTCTAAACCAACTGTACTTAAAGCAGTGAATACAGTAACAGAGAAAAAACAACTGGAAATGGGATCTGTAGAAAAGGGTTAGAGCAAATTACATGTAAAAAAATGGGAATTGTAGGAACAATACATGCAGAGGAGGAATGAGGTTTAAAAGAAAGCAGGATTTGAATGAGCTGTGTAATGTCTGACTGAAAATGATTATAAGCAATGCATAATGTTTGAAACTAAAATTATGTGTTTTTTTTTTTCATTTATATAAAGGTAGGATTGCTTCATCATATTGGTGCAACGGTAGCGTTGTTGCCTCACAGCAAGAGGTTCTCCCGTTCGATTCACGGCTGGAGTGCAGGGAGTGCCTTCTGTGTGGAGTCTGCATGTCCTCCCCACGGTTGGGTGGGTGTTTGAAAGACATGCGTAAATGGGTGTGCCTTCGTTGAAGGTTGAACTTCGAGCTGGCACCTCAGCGCTCGTCAAAATCTACTGCCAATCATTAGCAGACTGGAGTTTCGCTGTGGTGACCCCTAACCGGGAAAAGCCGAAAGACAACAACAACAACATCATAAAGGTATGATTACTTATGTCATAAGTGATAATTTAATAAAGATGTTTCTTATTGAAAAAATAATTTAGTTGATCAAGTAAGTCCATAAGTCTTTACGATTACACAGTTTGTCAAAAAAAAGACAAGGACTTGAAAGCGTTCTCAGTTTGGTGAATGTAACCTTTTAATACTAGGCCTTTTCAGTAAATGATTAATTTTTGAAGTACATGCTTTCCTCCCAGATACCTCATAAGTATAATAGTTATATGCAAAACAGACTCACTCCCTACTCTCAATCTGCATGACCTACCGCAGCTCATCAATATTATCATAACGGCTGATAAGGTAACCTAGAGAATCAGTAACCTGACTGGAAATTTCCATTTAATCATGACAGCACAATTACAGCAGCTGTTGTGCAAGACTGCTCAAATGATCGTTACCAATTTTCACCATGAGACCCCACGCAAAGGTGAAAAAATCATATTATTCCAAATATTCCAGACACTCTAATTGTGGTGCCCTCAGACTTTAGTTTCTTTCCATGTCCGACCGCACTAGCACAAATGGTCTGTTGAAACTCAGAGCATCATAAATAGATACTGACTTACCATGCTTTGCAGAAGCTATTCTCTACCCCATGCCATGTAGCTAACTTGTGTTTCAGTTATATATTCCAAGATCCCAAAATTGCTACATTATGATTCTACTTCACAAGGGAGGAGCTTTTACAGAACTGACTAATTAATGACCAAGAGTGCACCTCTCATGTCTCTCAAAAATACTGGGGCTCCGTCTCTCCAGTGGGACAGAGGGATGAAGACCTGACTAAAGCCCAATCAATTTGGGTTCAGTTAACATCTTGAGTGACTGATGGAGTGCAGGGAGGGATGGGTATGCCAGTTCTGAGTGGGAGGATGTTTGTCAATGATACTCTCTTAAGGGAGGTATGGGCCAATGAGGGAATTGTCCTTAGACATAACTGATGAGTGCAGAAGGTGGGGTATGGAGTTATGGAGTGGGTAGGGATATAAACAGCCCACCCTCCCCAGGATGGATGCAAACAGATCTGAGCCCCCAGGACACCTTTAGGATCCACCAGCATCCCCAGCAATATCAGAGTAAGTCTGGGGGGGGGGGGATACGCTGGTGGACCTGGCATGGATGTGGGGCACTAGAAGCCAAGCCAGGTAAATGATGTCTCAAGAAGGACCAAAAAGATTTAATTAAAAAAAAAGTCCATAAAGAAATAATGTCCCTTCTAACAAAAAATAACATTTTCTCACACATAAAATGTCTTTCACTTGGGACACAGCTAGTGAATATGCCTAAACCATGCTCAGTAATGGTGAGTTAGTAAGCTCAATCTTTCTAGAGCTGTCCAAGGCCAGAGTCCTCACCTTATTCTTTCAGATGGCTACACTTGATATAGGCTTTGCACCTGTAAACTGCTTTAAAATTTAGCCTGCTGATTTCAGCCAGACTGTAGGCTGGAATGATGGTCTATTTCATGGCCAATCCATTTAAGTTGGATTCCCCAGTGGTCCTTTCTGGGCCCAGTTCTCATTAACATTATTGTAAGAACATGACTTTCTTTCCCTACACTACCTTTTACAACCTGCAGGTGAATCAGTGTTTCCATACTCCATTTTCACATTATCAGAAATCATGTAACACTGCAAAAGCTCCTTTAACAATCTAGACTATTAGCTGTCCCATGCTGGTCAACTAAATGCAAGCAAAAGTTAAACCATGCTTTTGTCACACCCTAATATGCCTAATCACTGATGCATAGAAATCATCTTTTGGTGCTATGATTGAAGTTGTAGATAATAATGCAGTATTAAGAGAGTAACACTGACCTCAATCTGAAATCCACTCCATCTATATAAGAAATAACCTTCCAAAAAGCAAAAGCTTGACCTTCTATACAGACTCAGATAATTTCTTACAGCTGACATATTTAAGTATATCCTACTGGCCTTTACAGCGGTACCATTTTCGCTGATTGTCAAAAATATTGAAAAAGCCAAAGGCTTAAAAAAAGTGTCCTCAGTTTGGTGAATGCAGCTTTTCAACACCAGGCCTTTTCAGTAAATGACTCATGTTTTAATTACATGCTTTCCTCCCAGGGGACCTCATAAGTATAATATTTATATGCAAAACAGGCTCACCCCATACTCTCAGTCTGCATGACCCAATCAAATCCAAGGCAAACCGAATTTAAAATGCTAAAATCTGTATGTAGCATGTCTCCCAAATAAGACTTTGCGCTGTCTCACTTTGAGAAAATACTGTCCAAAATAGATTATTTTATCACTTCTTCTCGGCTACAAATTGGTAGATAATAAAAAACATTACATAAGTAGAGCTCCAAAATAGTGACCCAAGAGTTACACATGGACCAGTGTTCTCCGTTACTACCACTATCACAGTTATTCATTTTCTTTCATGTAACAATAGATAAATGGCACTTCTGAAATTCCCACCCTCTCCACTTAATGTTACATCTTAGTGCTGTTACTGGATTAATGAGGGGGATCTAAAAACCTTAATTTAGGCCCCACCCCTCAACTGCATTTACAGCAGCTTCCACAATTTGGCTGAATCCCTTACTGAATACTTTGACATATGTGGTGCAACATGTATGCACAAGCTTTTCCTTTTGTACAGTCACAGAACCAAGAAATGTATGTTATAGTAAGGGTGTCTTGATGAACTGTGACTGCTTAAAACAAAATACTGGTTTCTACTGAATAAGAGCATGAGGAACGTGTTGCTGGAATGATAAGAGAAGTGTAGTGGCTCCATCCCTTTCCCATTTGGTATATATGCTCCCTTATGTCTGGGAAGACATGGACCTGAGAGAATTAATTACATTTCCTGCGTTAGCAGGATGGTGTTTTGTCTGTATGCTTACTATTGTGTACAGATGTTTGCCATAATATGGAGCAACCACATTCCCCCCTTGTAAAAATAGAAAAAAAAGAAATGGATACAAAAGATTCACAATACCACTTTCCATGAATGTGGTATAACATCAGAGTTCAGAATTCGTTCAATACTACATGCATTCTGCCTGACCTCGGATGCTAGTACTCCTGTGGTAAAGGCCCCTAGTTTGGCTGATCCATCTTCCCTTTGAAGGGTAATTATAAAATGTCATTTCAAGGCAGGAAGGAGTACTCTGTATTAGATATTGCACCACATTCCTATTCTGCTCAGACTTAAGTCACCTAATAAATGACTGACAATTGTGGGACCTTCTCAGCATGAAGAAATAGTGCATCAGGACATCAGCTTTATGGTATCCATTTCATGGAGTATGCAAAGTAAAATAAAACTTCTCCTCTCTTCTATAGCAGTCCAAATGTTATAGTAACCACTGTCAAAATACACTATTACAGTAACATTCTGACAGCTAGGCAAAAAAAGTGCTGCAGTCTCATGTTTTCCATTATTGCCAAAAAAATTCTCCATCTCCCTATGTAGATGCAAAGCCATACAGTGTATTTTACAATAGTATAGCTCCACTCACCAATTAAAGTCTGAGGCAAAACATCTTGCAAACGTTGACACAACTTACTTCCATGGTATGCCTTTCTTCTCTATCACTCTGCTAAATTCTGGAAAAAAAATCTCACGTCTAATTTTCGGAATAAAATGTCATGAATGCTCATTTTAAATCCAACTGAAACCTAGATTGTGACACTAGTATTATATAAATAATCCTGATGTCCTTTCATTTATCCTGTTTTCCATATGCTAGCCTTTGTCCTGTCCTTCCGTATCCACATATTTAGGTATGAACTTGCCTAACTTGATATATACCTCTGTGTCTGTTCTGTATTTATTCACTGCTTAATTCTGCTCATCTGTCATACAATGCACATTTCAGCATTTATCTTGCCATGTCTTTGTACTTCTTTTTATGGCTTTACTGTTTCTTGACTGCTGTGTTTTTATTTCGTTCATGGGTTGGTACTAGGCTATCGGCCTTAGGGCCTATACAAGCCTAGCCATAACAATTTCCTGGATATTTCTTCCCACAATATTTACTTCCCTGGATCCCTGTCTAGCAGGGTGACTGATGTGATCCCCGGGGTGAATTTCCTATCTCACATCCAATCGTCAAGATTCCTTTTGAAGAGGGTCAAGGAGGCACTCTGCTTGCTATGTATGGGCAGTCTATTCCAGAGTATGGGGAGTCTCTGGGTCAGGAACCTATCCCTGCAGCATGTTTTGTTCATTGTGGTGACAAGGCTTAGATCCCTGGAGTGTGTGGCTCTGAGGGATTGGGATTTCTTTAAGTGAAGCATGTCCAGCAGCTCAGGGATTGACATGGCCTTGTCTGTTAAGCAGAGATTGCCTCTGAGTAGACGATCTGCCAAAGAGTATAGCTGGAGTTTTTTCAGATAATCAGCATAAGGCATCTGCTTTAGGCCTGTGACTATTTCAGAGAGGTATTTCAGCGGCCTTTCCAGCTGTTCCAGATGTCTTGTGAGGTACATACCAAACGGGGCTTTGTACTCTATAATGGGTCTAATGAGGAATGTGTACTGTGGGACAATGACCTCCTTTTTACTGGATGAAAAGCCCTTAGTGATGAGGTGTGCCACAAAGAATTTCCTGACTGTTGTGGCGATGTGGTTATCAAAGGTGAGACCACTGTCTACCTGTGTCCCTACGTCTCTCATCACACTTTCGGTGTTTAGTGTACTGCCACCTATGTGGTAATTCATGGGTACATGTTTTTTCCCAAAGGGGATAACTATACATTTCTTGGCATTAAGCTTGAGCCCCATGGCTCTGGCATCAAGCACCTGTTTCTGTAAGGGCCTTTTGTAGAATATCCACATCATTTGGGGATTCAATAATGGCTCCCAGTTTACAGTTATCTGCAAACTTTGTTAGGCAGAGTCCCTTAGTGTTGGCCTGTACTTCAGAGAAGTAGATGACAAACAAAAGTGGTCCCGGGACTGAACCCTGAGGTACTCCACTTGTCATTTGTCTGGAGCTGGACTTGGAGTCAGCTACTTTTATAGTCTGGGTTTTGTCAGTAAGCCAGATGGCAACCCATCGAGTGAAGTACGGATTTATGCCCAGCTTAGTAAGTTTATCTATGATTCCAGAGTGGGGGATGGTGTCGAAGTCCTTGGCGAGGTCCCGATAAGCTGTGTGGACTGCCTTACCATCATCCACAGCTCTGGAGACTGATTTGAAGAAGTCAATCAGGTTCAGGAGACAAGATCGGCCTTTTACGAACCCAAACTGGGTGCGGTCCAATGTTTGAAGGTTGCCAATCTCTTTGTTTATAAGATCCATGATAATGCATTCCATGCCCTTGCAGGTCAGGCTCGTCAGACTGATGGGACAGTAGTTCCTGGGATCCAAGGTGGATCTTCACTTGTGCAGTGGTATAACTGTAGCTGTGCGCCACTTAGTGGGCACGAAGCCTGAGGTGAGGCTATGATTAAACATGACACTTAGGTGAGGTGTCAGTTCATTTTGTAGTTCATGTAGTACACAACCTGGCATGTCATCTGGTCCCATGGATGCTGTATTTTCAGCTTTGGAGAGTGCGGTTTCTACCTGTGTGTCCATGATTACCGGAATTTGGCAATCTTTTGGTACTGAGATGGGCCCTTTAGAGGGTGAGAGGGGGTGAAGTTGGCACTAAATCGATCTGCCAGGATACTGGTAATATCATTGGGATCAGTATATTTAATGCCATTCTGTTGTAGCTCAGAGCAGATCTGAGCATTGCCATTTAGATTCTTGACATAACTATAGAATGCCTTGTGGTTGTCAAAACTGCTTGCAGATCCACAGCTTATACAAACTAAACCTTACTAACCTTTAACCTATTGTTTAGATGTAATCTGCAACTACAGGGCAAGAAATCTAGCTTAGATTTTGTGAGGTAAAGCTGCACTGTATAAATATTTGTGCCCTGCTGATGGTATAAAAAGTTGTTAGTCAGACGAAATAAAGGTTATACCTCTAACATACTACAGATGCTGTTTTAAAGTTAGTTAGAAAAATAGTCTGTACGTTACTATGAACAGTACTTGGTTAAAGCCACAGTAATAAACGCAGTACTTAAACAGGTGCTATGAACAAGATTGTGGTTTGGCAGGTAGTGGAGAGAATTCAGGCTACAAGGTGGAAATGGGCTGCGTCATGTAGTGCAGGGTTTGAATCTCTTAGCTTCCATTTGTCTACTGTGCGACTCTAAGCAAGTCATTTAACTAGACAGTGCTCTGGGGTTGAGAAGTTGAGCTCTGCTCTAAAATACTATCCTGAACTGCATACCTAGTGGCTACCTAAAAATCCATTATGCAGACCAGACATACATACCTTAAGTCACATTTTATCAAAGTAAAAACCCGCATACATAAAAATTATTTTGCACTGTGTTAAAAATCACATACACATGAAATTACTCCTGTAGCTCAGATCACGGAAAACTATTGTAATAAAAGCAAACATTTTACCTGAAGTTACAAATCCCAGTATCAACTCCTCCTTTTGCAAGAGCTATTTTTACATGTAATTGCAGATCATACAAAGCTACATTTTCATGTTCATTTATTTTGCCTCCCAAGGTTTTTAAGAACATCAGTGTAGCTTTGACCTGCCAAACACAACATATAATTGTGGTCTGTGCTCTGATCATTACAGAATTAATATCACTGCTATATAGAGGGGCCTCAAAAGTAATCTGCACACAGGCTCCACAGACCAAGTGTTGGACTAGTACACTGATACTGCATCCTTAAAAACTATGATCCTTGTAGAATGAAATAATAATCTCACTGAGTAAATGCAAGTATTACCACAGAATAGCAATAAATATAATTTCAGAAGCCCTCAAAGCCATTGAGGAGTAATAATCGTGCATACTTAACACATGAGATACTTTTGCCTATGGGGACAGGAAGGTTCAGTCTGGTCTATTAAGACAAATAATAAATAGAAATGCCACAGAACCAGGGTTAAGGACTAGCAAATATACCCTAGAGAGAGACTGGCTACAGCCTCTTGACACAAAACATGTTTCAGATAAATGTGCAGTGCAAGAAATGTTATGTTTCTTCACCAAATATTCCATTACACTGTTCGAGATATGTGACATGTAATGATGTTTTTGAGATATGTAATGATGTTTTTTACTTTGGGAGCTTGTCTCCCTGGGCCTCCACTGAAAATGGACATATATCCAGTCGGACTATCCCGGTTAACAAATGTAAAATAAAATAAATAAATAAATAAAATCTAGGACTGAAGCCTGGTACTGATACTATAGTATAGGTTAAGCAGTTCTTAGATGCAGTTAATCAGTGACTGTGCAGTGGCTACCTGCAAAAATGACCAACAGAGAGCCCCAAATTGCACATCGTTCCTGCTGTCAATGTGGTGTGCCAATTAGAAGAGGCATCCAGCCAAAAACACACTTCTTATTTAATGTAGCCAAAGGAATCAACAGCAATTCACAACTAACCCTAAAACACACCAATATGGTAAGTCTTCAGAAGTCAACTGTGAAGTTAAAAACGTGGAAGAAAACATTTTGCATGTACTGATACCACTTTGATTCTGTGCTACTTTTCAATGTTCCTTTTTGTATGAAATTAATATTTCTGTGGAAACCTAACTATACCATATATCAGATGCATAAAATGTAAATAAGTTACTATTACACACACACACATGCATGCACGCTACACATACATATGTAGAAACATACACAGCCATATGTAAAACAATGTGGGCATATTCAAAGGGACAGCTTTGATGTTCAAATGTTAGTATAATCTGCAAAAATAGAATGTCAAATTACAACAAAGTCATTGATAAAGATTATGAAGCAAATATACTACATTAATTCATAAATTTGAAATGGGTAGCACTGGGACTTTATTGTTCAGTTTCACTGTCATGGTCTACTTGCTTTAAATGTTGTCATTTGTTTGATAATCCTTACTAAACGTACTTCAGATGCCAAACACTTCAGATGCCAAACACATGCCATAGGTAAACCAGTTGTTGTGGCTTTCAGCTTTTCCTGGTTAGGGGTCGCCACAGCGGAACTCCGGTCTGCTAATGATTGGCAGTAGATTTTTACGTGCCGAGTTGCCGGTCCTGACACACAACCTTCAATGAAGGTATGCTCATTCACGCATGTCTTCACACAGAAGACGTTCTAGCTGAGAAGCGAACAGGACAACGTCTTACTGTGAGGCGACAACGCTATCGCAGCACCACCACCGCAGTTCTCCATAGCAATCCTCCAAATTGCCACACGTGTACCTATTTGCATTTCATACCATAGACTAGTACGGTTGGATTACTTTCTCTGCCTTGTACCAGTTAATTGACATGCAGACTAAGACTCTGTTGTCATCTTAAACTGAATTAAGTGGATAATCAGTGAATGAATGATTTGCAGAGGAACCTTATGAATAAATGCTTTCCTCTCAGCTGATCAAGTGCAGAGAAACAAATTAACACATTTTTGCATTTCTTTGAGTAGTCCTGTAGTAGTTGAGAAAGTCCTGCTTGCTAATTATGTATTTATTTGGGTCTATATTAAATTCTCGAAAGCCGACAATATAGAATCTGACATTGCTGACACGAGAATAGCGAAACTGCAGAACATCGAACAAGTAAACGGAAATCTCCATAAGGGGAGATTTCTGTTTACTTCAATGTAGTGCAGTTTCGGAGTTGGTATGTTTAAGTAGCGGGGGGTCTGGGGGGGCTTGCCCCCCTGCCTACACCATTTCGTTTTTTATTGTTGTTTTTATTTTTTTTTTTCTGAACATTCGGTGTTTTAACAGTTTGATCACTAAAGATCGACCTTTAGTGATTCAAACTGTTAAATATTCGATGTTCTAAAATAGACATTTATTCTTGGGTGAGTGATGGTTAATGACTCAGACTTTAACTTCAACACCAAACTATGCCTGCCAGTCACAATAAAACCCAGTAATATTTATAATATTAAATGGCATTTTGCTTTAAAAGAGACTTACTTCAAGTATGAAAAAAATCCTCTGTGCATGTTACAGTACTTGTACACACTGATACTGCTCTTTTAAGATCACATTACACATCCACAAAGATGAACATCTCTCATTTTAAAAATCAGTGTCTAAAAATGCTAGTCCACATAAAAGTGTTCACAAGTAATCTTACTACAAAAATTAACACAATGTGCATTCATATATAGTCCTAATTTTATTGTGAACATCATTTAATCAACAATGACATGAACAAGATTTAAAGACGAAAGAAGTTGTGGTATAAGTAAATCACAGCGAATGTAAAATTAGGTTTCAGAATTCGGTAGGCAAGGAAAGGGGAAAACAACAACATGCACTTAATCAGAAAAATAAAAGTGAAGAAAAAAGTCAGGAGTTCCCTTCAATGAACAGTGTCACTTAGATACAGGCAAGTAAAATTTCATCTGTGATTACGGTACAGGGGACTCAGTAAAACACTCTGAATTTACATGATATAAAATTCATTACATATAAAACATTGGATGACATTTGATCATCATTTTCTTTCATTTTGTAGTTCTTAGCCTCACACTACACTGCTTAATAAAATATATAGCTTTGCTATATTACTTCCTAGAACACAGCATCTTTAGGTGTGTGATACATTTTGATTGTACTACAAGAAGAGAGTGGGTCACTTACACTGTGAGCAAGTCTTTTGGAATCAGGCCCTTAGTGTAATCTTTCTGAATGACTAGAAACCACAAAAATGTGTTAAGGATGTTCTTGAATACAGATTGAGTACACTTAGTAGTGATTCTGGCCTGATGTGGGTATGTGTGCAAGGCACAGACCAGAGCCATTGCATAAAGTTACTTCAGAGACAGGTAGGGTAACACAAACAAACTATATGCAATGAGTAATAACAAAAAACTAAAGGATACAGGTGGGATAGTATGAATTAATAAAATAGTGTAAAGAGAGAAGGAGAGAGATTCCACAGAAACATAAACCATCCTTTTTTAGGTTGTGAGACAGCAAGGAGGGTAGGGAGACCACATTAAGATTCAGTGACATGTTCAGTGCTCTGCCGTTTCAAATGGACTTGAAAAACAGCTCAGTTTGAGAACGTTAGATATGTTGTTTGGTACTGAACAACCACAAGGGTACATCTTTGAACCCTAAAGCAGCTATGTTTGAGAATGCTGGATATGCTACTTGATACAACACAACTGCAAAAGGTGTATCCTTGGAACCCATCTTAATATCTTCATTAATAAGAAATATACATCATCCAAACATGCAACAGTAGGTCAGTAAGATGAGGACTCTGCAATAATATGCTGTTTTCATGATATGTTACAGTCCCGTGAATTACTCAAGAATCTTTCTCTTCCGCTGAATGTTGGATAATAAAATCACGACTACTAAACAGCAAACGAACCAACAGTGCAACCACAACTAGTAACCAAAACAGCACTGTATAGAGAAAAGCGATACACCGGACAGCTCAGGATTATTATCAGATAACAATTTAATATAAAACGTCACAAATAACACAAAGACGTTTTTCATCAGAAATTCAGACTTCATCAGACAACTGACCTCATATCCAGCACATAATTTATATCAACTGTATTAAAACAATTAATTCAAACCATCCAATCTGGAAAGTTGCTAATTTTTAACACTGTAAAATGAGAGCAGCTAGACTCTAGGACTACACGTGGTTTTAGTTGGTTGATATTAATCCATTTAATGAGTAGTTAAATTATTAATTAATATAATAAGATATTTATTGTAGTATATAATTAATTTATTCATTTAAAATAATTTAAAATAATTTATATATATGCTTTTATATTTTGCACTAATATAAATATAAATACAAATATTCATTGATTTTATTTATTTATTTATTTTACTATAGATAATTAATATGGCTCATTTTACATATTTAGAGCTTATTATGATATTCGTTTTTTAGCTTTTATATTTAGATAGTCTGAATTGGAGCAGTGATCTTGTCATCCATTGTGATGTGTTTATGTGATTTTTATGAAGACCTCTAGAGGGTGATGTTGTCTTCTTTATTATAAGAAATGGTTGTTGTGCTCATTTTGTTCATATATATTTATACTCATAATATTTTCCTCATTTTTAAGAAATTATATGAAACTATTCAACTATTCAGTTGAGTGGATGTTAGAGAATTTTTAATATGTATTAATAAAGATTCATTTATTGTTTTCCTTTGGAACACAAAAGTTTTATGTGTAATAAGTTGTACTTAATTAATTAATATTAATGAGCAACTTTCCGGATTGGATGGTTTGAACTAATTGTTTTAATACAGTGGATATACATTATGTGCTGGATATGAGGTCAGTTGTCTGATGAAGTCTGAATTTCTGACGAAAAACGTGTTTATGTTATTCATGACGTTTTATACTAAATTGTTATCTGATAATAATCCTGAGCTGTCCGGTGTATCGCTTTTCTCTATACAGTGCTGTTAAAACCACAACTACTGTTAAATGTTAAAAAAATAAATTAATTCTATTTGCCCCTACCCCTTCTCAAGCACTACATATAACCTCAATGTTATGTCACTAAGCAAAACCATCACTGAATCTGTATTTCAAACTGAACTGTTAGTGGTGATGACAGACCAAACCCCAGCATTCAGTCACCACACCAGCTATGCAATGCACAAAACAAATCAAAAGCTAAGACTCCCTTACAAAGCAATACTGAAATTCTCTGATCATGTCTGTATAACCACTGTGCAGTGTACTGTCTTATTATTCTGTCTGCTGTATACATCTTCCATAGCAACCAACCTCCAAAAAAATCAACTAAGCAATTTAAAGCAAATTGATAACCAAACTGCCAAACTTGCTGCTAATCTCCCCAATAAAACACAGTACCATACAGCTCTTAGGAAAGTAGGATGGCAAAAAATACAAAACATCCTCATATACTGTCATGTTAATGTACAAACTTCTAAATAAACCTGAAAAATGTCCTGCATGTTTGGATTATGTAGTTATCCCATAGGGTATATCCCAACAAGTGAACTGAGCTCTACAAATCAAGATTCAATTTTACCACAAAAATCTGCCAGTCATCAAGAAAATGCAGTATATAAGGTCTGCATAGATAAATTATTGAATAACACTTCTACAGAACTTAGATAAACATCAAACTTTAAGCAATTTAAGGTCCAAGTAAAACTACTCTTAAATACTAGACCTGTCAGTGCTCCTTATCAAATAGATGATCTCTGCTTATACTGTGCTATAATTTTAAACCAAGCAAGCGCAGAACAAGTTAAATTATTTAATTTCCCAAACAAAGAGAACATAAAATTCCTCTTCTGGTTCTTCAAATTATTGTGATATGCCTGCTCTTGGCAACTTCTCCAAACTAAGAAACACAAAATTCCTGTTCTAAGTTCTTCCTGACAATTCTGTCAAAACCCAGTCGCTTTCTCTCCCTCACTTCCACTGACAGCGTCATTAAATCAGTGCTACTGCTATACAAACTTACATCACACCCTATCACGTCCCTACCCATGAAACATCCATGCTTTTCTTTTCAGCCTCCCACATACTCTGTATCTCTACTTTTTATTGCATTGTAAAACGGAAAAAAATCAACATATTCAAAACATAAAAAATAAAGGAAACTGCCCAGTTGCAAAACCATGCAGAAAATAGCAAGCAGCATACAATGAGTCTCTTCAGACCAAAGTCATATAAATCACACCAAACAGCATACAACAAGTCTCTTCAGACCAGGAATATAAGAATAATCCAATCCAATGAAGCAAAATGCTGTTAACTTCTTTAAAACCAAATCTTTTATTAGCAGATATCTGGTAAGTGCTTTTGCCAAAGTGGCTTTTTCAAACCATAAGTGTATAAAGCAGTTCAAGACACACCTTATATACATTCAAGTACACCTTCAATTACTAATTAAGCCTAATGATGACATCATAATTAAAGCATATACATTTAAAGTGAACAATCAAATAGTATTACAATACACCTATACAAGAAGTAAAGACAAAATATTTAAAACATTATTACTGCATAAAAATGGACATCACTTAAGCATCCTAAAAATATTATATAAATAATACCTTTAATTAATCCAACAATAAGACAATTTATTATAAAAAATAAAAAATGTTTAAAAAAACGATTTAAAATGAAACCTTCTGTTTTTAAGAGCTGGTCTTAAAGGGACCTTATCATTAAGACCAGGGTGAATATGTGCTTGCAGTCTGATAATCCAGTTAGTTTCATTTCTTTCAGTATAATTCCTTAGGTCCCCTCCCCTCAAACTAGGTGTATTAATATATAAAACTAAAAACTTAAAAGTATGTGAATTGTTGGTTTCTAAAACATGGTTAGACAAAGCATTGGTGTTGGACCGAATACGGATCTGATATAAGTGCTCCCTCACCGTGTCCTTAAGCCTTCTATCGGTTTTACCAACATAGAAGGCAGGGCAAGAAGAGCATAAAGCGAGACAAACTACATGTTCCGTATCACAACTAGCACTGACATCAAAGCTAAAAAATTGAGATGTATTGGGATGTATAAACATGTTCGATTCACATATAAATGTGCAAAAATTACACTTATTACATGGTTTGGTGCCTAAATGACTTCTATTTTCATGGAATGAAGTAGCATTAGTATAAGAGTCTATGTAAAGTCGTCTTGTTTTTAAATAAAAATTGTGGGTATTCACCCACAATTTCCCTAATATTAGGGTCAACTGTGAAAACATTCCAGTGCTTACACAAGATGTCTCTTATTTGATAAAAATCATGTGTGTAGAATAATGAGTTTTTTTGTGTTGGTACACTGATGTTGGTGGCATTGCTTTCTGTAGTATAATATTCATTACCCTGCTCTGAAAAATATGGGCATGCCCTATCTAATCTAAAATTCTCTATACACTGAAAACCTATAGAAATTTCATCTTCTTTGTATTTCCTCGTTAATAATCTTTTATGGAGGGTTACCAATTCCGTCTCAAAACTACCTGGCATAGGGTTTAACTAGATGCCCGGATTGTCTGACCTTTAATAATATTGGTAAAGACATATCTAGGATGCATACTTTCCCTGTGTGATAATGTATTTTTATAGCAAGGTTTTCTGTATATACCTGTGTTACGTTTACCATTGCTAAGGCGTTCAATATGAACACCCAAGAAGGGGATACTACAAGTTGAGACTGTCAAAGTAAATTTCAAAAAACTAGTAAATGAATTGATTTCTTCAAAGAAACTATTCAACTCATCCTCACTACCATTCCAAAGAAGAAACAAATCATCTATAAAACGTCTATAAAATATGACATGTTTCTTGTAAGAGGGTGAAGGAAAAAACTTCTGCTTTTCCCACATAGCCATGACTAGGTTGGCATAGCTATTGGCACAAGATGTGCCCATAGCTATGCCATTCTTTTGAAGGAACAATTCATCGTTAAAAAAGAAAATATTGTTTTCTAACACTGTCTCTAATAACAGGCAGATCAAGTCTATCTTGGTGGCTACCATATCAGTGTAGTGCGACAAGTACTGCTGAATACTAACTATACCTAGCTGGGTAGGAATATTAGTAAAAAGAGATTTAACATCCGTTGTAACAAGCAGATAAGGGAGAGTATCAAGGAGATTTGCGGTTTCCTTATACAAGTCCAACAAAAACTGTTTGGAATCCCTTAGAATAAATGGATTTAGATCTACTACTGGTCTTAACATTTTTTCTACAAACACTGACAGGGGTTCAGTAACCCAACCTCTGCCTGCTACAATGGGTCTCATTGGTGGATGTATGGTTTCTTTATGTAGTTTGGGTAATCCTTGCATAGTTGGAATCAATGGATTTTCAACCCATGAAAACATGTACATTCCAGATGTAATTGTACCACTTCTATTCAAGTCATCTAATGTATTATACACCCTAAGAACATGTTCTTGTGCAACATGCAAGACTATAGGTATATAAAAAGTAGAGTCACTCAGCATTTCCTTCGTATAACTATTATATACTTCTCTAACACTACTACTGGGCCACCTTTATCAGCGAGTCTGATTAATGCCTTTTTCTGTCTAAAAGTTAAATTACCCATCTTGGAATAAACAAAAGGTTTCTTTGATGTAGAGTAGATATCCTCTTCAACAATTTTGCAAAAGGCATCCACTAATGGATGTAACCTAGGAACAAATACACTAGGTTTATGAAATTGTACAAGTCATGTATTGCTAGCACCATTATTAAAAAGCAATTTTAATTACAAATTACGAGCAAACAATTTAATATCTAAAATGGTGTCCATCATGTTACTATCGGTAGTAGGTATGAACAAAAGTCCTTTGTTTAGGACTTCTAACTCATACCTGTCTAAAGGTCTATGTGAAAGATTCAATACCAAGTTATTGTCACTTTCTCCTACATTTTCTTCAAAGTGGGTTCTTTCAACTCTCCTCCCAGGGCTTTCCTTTTTTGCCTTCCCCTGCTCATAGAGTGACTTCTTCCTCTGTTGTGTATATTGGAAATTGGGAAAGGGGTAGGGTGTTCTACAATCCTGGGAGTATTGGAGTGTGGAAAAGTTTTTCTGCAAACTACTGGTTCATTATTTGGTGATGTATAGATAACAGGTAATTCAGAAATATACCTGCTTTGTTGAACAGGCTCAACATTATTAACTCCACCCTCACAATTCTCTGGATTAACACTATTTGTAGCTTTAACATCTGTATTAGATTCTAAGTTCAGGTTTTCTTCTACTACAGAATTCACAGTACTATTAGTATCAACATTTAATTCCACATTCCTATTATTAACAACATCATGGACTTTAAAAGCATTTATACTATCTAAAGAGTTTTTACTACTATTAATAGTGGTAACACTTGTAGCATTTGATCCCAATGCATATGACAAACTGTTATTGTTGGTATTATTATTCTGCCTGTTAGTATTACCATACCTAGGCCAAGTAAAGACTTGGCCATGTGAAAAATTGTATACATCTCTTTTGAGCTTATGTTTCTTCTGTTCTAATAATCACTTTTCGAACAAAGAAACACTATCAACCAATCGATCAAATAACGGCTCAACAACAGTATCATTAAAGTTTTGATATAAGTCAGTTTGTTGCCTTTTAATGAGTTCTTATAGTCTACTTTCTTCTGGTGCAAAAAACTCATTGAGAAGAGTCATGTAACTAATGCTCACCTCAATGTTAAGCTGTTGCCAGCGATACAACAACTCAGGGTAAGTGTTTCCTGTTGTCGGCATCTTTAAGATTCTGAGCCCTCTGGGAATTATCCTTTTCTTAGTGCATGCTTCAAAATGAAAGCGTTGCATCTGGAGTCTTTTCAGTTTTAATAAATTAGTCTCCAGTGTTGAAAACACGGCATTTAAAGCTTCAAAGTCAATGTTACTAGAAGGCTCCTCACTGGTAGTGGCCATGGCTTCAAAGTAGAGTAATGGATTGACATCACCGATGACACAGTCCAAAAATCGGCTGTGAGGCGTTTTATCTCTTGCAGCCCTATTAGGATTATAGGATAACTCAACAAGGTTATCAGTACGATCTGTCATGGTTATCCTGTGGTATCTCCAAAGAAAAAATACAGAAATAATTCAAATAACAATGACTACCACAGGAAAATGTACGCTCCTGAGCAGAAAGCACAGAAATAAAATCATGAAAAATAAAGGAAACGGCTCAGGTGCAAAACCATGTAGAAAATAGCAAGCAGCATACAATGAGTGTCTTCAGACCAAAGTCATATAAATCACACCAAACAGCATACAAGTCTCTTCAGACCAGGAATATAAGAATAATCCAATCCAATGAAGCAAAATGCTGTTAACTTCTTTAAAACCAAATCTTTTATTAGCAGATATCTGGTAAGCACTTTCGCCAAAGTGGCTTCTTCAAACCATAAGAGTATAAAGCAGCTCAAGACACACCTTATATACATTCAAGTACACCTTCAATTACTAATTAAGCCTAATGATGACATCATAATTAAAGCATATACATTTAAAGTGAACAATCAAATAATATTACAATACACCTATACAAGGAGTAAAGACAAAATATTTAAAACATTACTGCATAAAAATGGACATCACTTAAACATCCTAAAGACATTATATAAATAATATCTTTATTAATCCATCAATAAGACAATTTATTATAAAAATAAAAAATGTTTAAAAAAAGCTATTTAAAATGAAACCTTCTGTTTTTAAGAGCTGGTCTTAAAGGGACCTTATCATTAAGACCAGGGTGAATATGTGCTTGCAGTCTGATAATCCAATTAGTTTCATTTATTTGGTATAATTCCTTAGGTCCCCTAAATACATGCTGTAGGTGGATTGGACACACTAAAGTGTGTGTGTGTGTGTGTGTGTGTGTGTGTGTGTGTGTGTGTGTGTGTGTGTGTGTGTGTGTGTGTGTGTGTTTGTGTGTGTGTCTTCTGTGGAAGATTGGGCACCGGGCTGGCAACTCGACACAGTAAAACTCCACTGAGCGGACAGGTGATCCGCTGTAGCGACCCCTTATCGGGAAAAAGCCGAAAGAAGAAGAAACTATATAAGAACACTGTGAACAAGCCTCACATTTGAATGTGCCCTTTCTTCTATTATTCCCTAGCCTAAATGAAATTATTAGCTTGGCCCCAATATTGAAAATGAGAGCAGATCCTAGTTTACAATAAACTTTTATCTGGAGTCTGCTTCTGTATTTTTTTTGTAACCTGAGCTGCCCTCGACAATTGTTTGACCACAATGCCTCCACAAAGTTTCTGAATTCTAACCAAACTGGAACAATCTTTTTGCATTCCAAGACCACGGGGATCCAATTCACAACACATCTCCAACTTTTTATCTTTTCTTTCTTATAGATTAATAGTAATTTATGGGGTGTTAAAAAACTTCTATGCCAATATTTCCGTGTAAAATTATCCAAAAAAAGAGATATGGTGGTACTATTTACATATTTTAACATCACTCTTTTATTAATATCTGAAAAAATGTCTTTATTAACTCCTGGTGAGTAGTCCCAGTAAGATAAATCAAATGCACTAAATTAATTTCTTAAGATCCTACAGATTATTGGTGAACAATTTCTATTTTAACCGTTTCATTATCAATCTTAAAGAAAAATTGTAAGATTCCAGGTCTGTTTGTTAACTTCATAGTTAAAGCTATTTGTAATTTATTATTACTAAATTCACAAAAGGTTTGTATGCTTAACCATATATTATTCATCATATTATACCTAGCCAAAATATAATCATTATACAATTTATTGCTATTTAAAAAATTGTGCCAAAATTTTAGACAATTTTCTCCAAGATCTAGTATTTTATTTAGATTAAATGATTCTAAACAACCAATAGTGAAGGGTATAGGAAACATAAGAACCAATAAATCTCTAATGAGATAATTACTATGCATCACATTTCTAAATATGGTTAAAATATAATTAACAAAAGGGATAGATGTAGAATATTTTCTAGTGTTCACACTAAAATCTCCTATAACCCAATATAATTTATTAATATCTTAATGAAAATCAGTATTTACTTCTGGTATATTAATTGACATTAAAATAGTGTCATGAATCCTTTTCCAATCTGATGTATATGTAAAATTTAACCAATGACTCACTATATCTAATATAACAGACTTGGCATATAATTCAATGTCAGGGAAACCAATTCCACCTTCTTCCCAACCTTTAACATGCTAGTCAAATGCTATTCTAGACTTTTGCTGAAACCACAACAATTTAAGTAATATAGAATTTAATTGTCTGATAATTTTCATTGATGGAAGCAAAATTAATGATTGTGAAAAGAAACAATATTGTTGGTAATATTACCATTTTTATCAACATGAGACTGTCTTCCATAGTGAAAAACATTTTATTCCAATTATCAGTTATTTTTGAAATTGTGTTAAAGATTGCTAATTTGCTGATGAAGATTCTTTGCAACTAGATTTTATAACAATTCCAAAATATTTGAGTTGCTTATTCTCCCAATTAAATTTCTTATATATTTTTTAAATATTTATTTTTTTATTAATTAACCAAGTTTCATTTTTTACTATGATTAAAACATAGACATGACATTCTCTCAAACTATTCCATTGAACTCAGAATATTCTCTAACGAACATTCAACATCCCCACTTGTCAACAGAATATCATCTACAAATTGGATTCTGGAACTATAATTCTCTTCTAAAGAAAATCCATTTATCTTTATATTTTATCTAATAAAATTAGCAAAGGGCTCTAATGACAAGACAAACAACAGAGAAGATAAGGGGCATCCTTCTTTTGTGCCTTTTAGCATTTTAACAGATTTAGACAAACATGATCTAAGCTTATAATTGAGAGGTTTTTCTTTTTCTTATTAGCTAGATAAATCAAAGAAAAAAGTCTGATAGCATTATCTTGTACTTTCCTATTTAAAATAAAACCTGTTTGGTCATCTTCAATTAACCTTGACATCAAATGATTTAATCTTGTCACAAAATAGACATAAAAATATTATAATCAACATTCAACAGTGAAATAGGGTGGTTAGAAGAACATAATTTAAGGTCTTCTTTCAAAATAGAAGATATCAATGTACATTTCCAAGAAAGAAAGATATTTGGTGTGTTTCTAATTTCTTCAAATGTTGTTAAAAGAATTCTTAGAATATTATCAGGAATTTTTTATACAGCTCATGAATTATGCCATCTAAGCCAGAAGCCTTATTCTTTTTTAGATTTTTAATTTGTTCTTTTAATTCTCTAAAAGAAATTGTTTTACCTAATTAAGAATTTTGTTCTTTAGACAATTTATGTGTTATATTGTCCTCCAAAAAGTTATCAGTTAAATCACTATTATCTAAAGTTAATTTACTACTACTGATTGATTCGTAATGTCTCCTAAAAGTCTCTAATATATCTTTTAAATATTTGTCTAATGTTATTGGCCACTTTATATGTAATTTCTTTGATATGGTTTATGTTATTTAATCTTTTGGATTTAATGGCTAGTCTATGTATACTTTTGGGATTAACAGAGTAAGTCTGTAAGTTAAGTTTCTCCATGTTTATTGGAACTTTATGATTTAATATTTCTGTATACTTCTGATGTAAAGTTTTCAATTCACAATTTGTGACCATGTCATTAGCATTTAAGTTTAATATTAAATTAATTTTAATTGTAAATCCATTAACTATTTATCCTATTCTTTCCTTTTATTAATATACCAGTGTTTGATTTTATCATATATACATACTTTTAACGTGTCCCACAAAACAACATCAGAAATTTCACCACTGTTGTTAAATTCCACATAAGATTTCAATTCCTTTAAAACACATTCTCTGAAACCCTTGATATGTATAATATAAGCTGGAATTCTTTGCCAATAAACCAGATCATTAGATTTTGCTTTAAAATTAAAACAGAAAAACATTATGAACAGACAAGGGACAGAATTATTGATATTTCTTCAGTTTTAGAATATAAACTATTAAACGTAAAAACTTTAACTATATTAGTTTGGGTACCAAATCTGTATGAGTAATGTGTATAATTAAGATAATTTGATGATTTTATTTCATATATATATATATATATATATATATATATATATATATATATACATACACACACACACACACACACACACATATATATATATATATATATATATATATATATAAGTTCACTGAGTTAATGAAATAGTTTAACTATTTGGCAGTGGCAGATAATATGGGCTTTCTTTCTTTGGTAGCATCCTTTTCTAATAAAATCCACTGAGAATCACCAGCCAATAAAATTTCACCTTTAAAATGTAAAGTTATAATATCCAAATAGTTTTGCCACTTTAGAGATAATTCCAGGAATCCAATCACATTTACAAATGTATATTTTTGTTAATTTCCAGTATGATCAACCCCAACATTCCATCTTCATCAGAATAGGTATTAATAATGTTATGCAAAATTGCTGATTTCTTCCAGAGTATTAGAGTGCCTCTCATTTTGGAATTATAATGGAAATCCTGGAACATCCCCTCGGTTCCCCACGTGGTTTGCAGTCCCCTGGAAGCCCTGTGCTAAGACATGGACTGTCTCATCCATCTCCTATTCTACCTACCTCAAAGAATACCCTACAAACAGAAAGAACTCCCGAGTGAACACCAAACTCTGGACTTCTTAAAAGTGCCTCTCACCAGCTTCGCAGTCAAGGCGATAGCATATAATTTCTGTACTGACCTCTTCAAGACCTGGAAGCCCTGTGCTAAGACATGGACTGTCTCGTCCATCTCCTATTCTACCTACCTCAAAGAGTACCCTACAAACAGAAAGAACTCCCGAGTGAACACCAAACTCTGGACTGCTTAAAAGTTCCTCTCACCAACCTCGCAGTCAAGGCGATAGCATATAATTTCTGTACTGAGCTCTTCAAGACCTGGAAGCTCTGTGCTAAGACATGGACTGTCTCATCCATCTCCTATTCTACCTACCTCAAAGAGTACCCTACAAACAGAAAGAACTCCCAAATGAACACCAAACTCTGGACTGCTTAAAAGTGCCTCTCACCAGCCTCGCAGTCAAGGCGATTGCATATAATTTCTGTACTGAACTCTTCAAGACCTGGAAGCCCTGTGCTAAGACATGGACTGTCTCATCCATCTCTTATTCTACCTACCTCAAAGAGTAGTGTAGAGGAGAGGAAAGTGCTTAAATGTTTGTGAATAAAGGTGGTGTCCTTTGGAGTGCTCACGTTCTTCTGGTTATTCTGTGGTTTTCTGAGTTCTAGTTCTACTTGTTTGGTACCTGCAGGAGGATGGACGAGCACATTTCCAATCAGGACATTTTTAAATTACTACAACAAATTAATGAACAGCTGGGAGAACATACAATTCAAATCAAAGGTCTCATGGAGAGACCAGCAGGTGGTGTTTCTTTTGGGAGTTTGGGCATCCATTTAACCCAACCAACCCCAAGCTTCATTGATTTGCAGTCGGAGGGGCCCCCTGAAATAGAGGGTAGTCAGGCGAGTGGACATATCAAAAATAATGAATTTATGCAAAACATTCCTAAGGGAGTACAAAGCTTTACTAATTTTTCTAGTGGGTTTTTGAACCAATGGAAAGAAAACCAATTTTCTTTTGGTGGTGATGGAGAATATGCTGCCGCTGAACAACAGTCCAGTTTAGGTGAAAAGCTGAAACATTTTGAAAAAGATTTGCTGGTGTTTAAGAAACTGCAGCTTGAGAATGCATACTTAAATAAGAACATTAAATTAAAACAGGTGCCCCGTGGTTTAAGAATGTGGAGATATCCTAATGGGGTAAAGGCCAACAAGGACTTTAAATTATTTGCATTCCTTGTTTGATAGGGCGGGACTTGATCTTATGGCCCTAATGATTAAATATAATAGAATTAAAATGGACAATATTGTAAAAGAACTAGAGGGTTTAGACCAGTCTATTAAGGCTGATAATGAGTTCAACAATGGAAAAAATCTTCCTTTATACCAAAACATTCATGTTCAAATCAATTCCATTTGTAAGACAAGACAATTTATGCACGAAAGGAAAATAAGTTAAAAAGAAATTTAAAAGAATATTAACAGGACCATGTGTATCCCTTTTCCAGAGGGTTTGATCAGCAGGGGCAGAGTTTAGATGCCAGTAACCAAGAGGAAGTGACGAGTGAAGAATCTAACCGCCAGCGGGGGAGATTGCAATGTACATATTCAGCAGTTACCCAAGAAGAAGTAAGGTGATCGGATCGCCTTAGAGACAAAGGGAAGTGTAACGAATGCTTCATCTTCTTTTTCAAGTTCTGGTAGGGGTCGGCAACAAGAGTTGATACAGGGGGCGAGGCCTAACTGCCCAAGGACAAAAAACTACTAAAATATGGCGAAAATCTGGTGCTGCCACCTTTGGTTTTTTTGAGTTGCAGTGGTGGTAATGGTGAGCATATGGCTCCAACTGTGGACATCAACAAAGGATTTAACACAAATGGAGTCGGTCATACAAATGAGAAATTTGCCGAACTTGAAGGTACTGTTTTTGATATGAATGTTGCTACTATTAACACCGTAAACAATATGGGTACAGCATTTGACATGTGGAATTGTGTGCTGATTCATCCATTAAATGGGGGGAATGTATTCTTTATGAAGTGGCCAAAACTCCTGACATACACAATGTTGAAACAAATGTAATAGGAAATGCTAATGGCCAAATGCATAGCAATTTACCCAATGTTATCTTGGAGAGGGGGGTTATGGAGTGTGAGACTTTTGTTGGTTGTGTCAACAGAACTGATTGTGGTACCTATGGTATGGAGAATGAAAAATTAGACAGTAAGAATGGGAGGGATGGCAGTCCCATGCCAATGGACCCTGACCTAGATTATCTGTTTATTCCGACACTAGCCAAGGGGGGTTTTCTGACATTGCCATTGGAAACAATTTAAATGTTATAGAACAGGTTTTGAATGGGCCTGGGTTGGCAACTGGTGATGAAACAAGTGGTTATTATATGGCATCAACTAAAAGTACCAACAAACAGGGTGACGAAATGTTAAATATACTGGTGGACTGTTTGGATAAACAACTTGAATTCAACATGGTGGGCCTCGAGATAGTGATTAATACCAAAGGGGATTTTAAAATTTACAACTATTCAAAAATGGAAATTAAAGTGGAGCATGCACATTTTTTAGCAAAAGGATTCACATTTGTCCCCTGTAGAAATGGAAATCTGGTGGAGTCCCTTATTGATTTAAAGAAATACACAAGAAAATTAAATTTAAAAATTTGGTTCAGGCATGACACAAATATGGGGGGACAATTAAAAGGAAAATGTAAAAAGCCTAGTACTTTTAATTCGCCTTTAAATAAAATGGTGGAAGTGTTTGAAAAAAGTTGTGAAAAAGAAATAAGGAAAAGGTATAGGTACAACACACAGGCTGATTATTCGAATTTAACAGAGGAAGAAAAGCAACTTATGCTCGATTTAGTCAAAGACCCTACCATTAGATTTATGAAGCCTGACAAGGGCAGTGGGGTGGTGGTCATGGAGAGAGGTGATTATTTGGACAGCATGAGTAATATATTAATGGAGGATTCATACCATGAAAGTTCTATTAACGAAATTATGGTGGCATAGAAAAAGATCGATTTGGCTTTGGATGACATGGTCTTCCAGGGCCAGATCGATGTGGATGAATACCATTACCTCAAAAACGAGTATCCTAGGGTGCCAAATATATTTGGCATACCTAAGATACACAAAGGCTTGGTTAATGTGAAATTTCGGCCCATAGTGGACGGTTAAAAAAAGTAAAACTCATTTTATTTCCAAATATTTGGATGGCTTGATGCAAAAAGCTTTGTCTTTCTTTGATTATATTAGTAAGGACTCCTGGCATTTCATTAATAAGTTAAATGGTTTTGATCTAACAAATGAGGTTTTTCTGGTTACTATTGATGTAGTAAACCTGTTTTCAGTTATTCCCCAAGATATAGGGACTATTTGATTTGAACAACAGCTTCATAAAACCAATATGTTTGATCAAGATAAGATCAACAAAATAATTGTTTTAATGGATTTAGTGTTGAAAAATAATTACCTATGGTTTGAAGGGATATATTATAAGCAAGTTAAAGGAGTAGCAATGGGGGCCGCTTGTGCCCCCATTTTTGCCAATTTGATAATGTCATACTGGGAACAGGAGTACTTATTCAATTGCTAGTACAAGGACCAAATCACACACTACACCAGATTCCTGGACGATTTATTCCTGATTTGGAAAGGGACTGAGGATAGTCTTAATGAATTTTTAGTATATATTAATAGAACTGTAGAGTTTTTCAAATTCACCTTTGAATACAACAATGAACACATTATTTACTTAGATGTTGATTTAACCATTGATTATTCCCGGAAAAATTCTTAACTAAAATACATAGGAAATAAACCTTTTCAAATTCGTATTTAGATTATGGGAGTTGCCACCCTGATTATCAGAAAAAAGTGGTAAAAGGCCAATTGACAAGGGCAGCTAGGATGGTTAGTTCAGAAGCTGATTTTTTGATTGAGTTGGATTTTATTTGTAAAATGTTTAAGCAAAGGGGATATCCTGGCTGGCTTTTGAATAATTTAACTAGAGAGGTTATTTTAAGCGCAGGCATGGGGTATACAAACCAATTTTGGGCTTTGGATTCATTAGAAATATTAGTGTTAGGAATTTAAAGGATGATTTTAACTTGTCTTTAGTGCTAACATATAATGGGATGGCCAACTCCATTATTGATATGTTAAATGACTACTGGGATATCTTGAAGTGTGATGCAGGTATAGGTTCTAAAGTTTGAAAACACCCCAAGTACGTTTTTAGAAGAGATAAATGTATTAAGAACATTCTTGAGGGGTGAGATCTACACACAAGACAAATAGAAGAGTGGGTAATTTTAAATGTAATGCTTGTTCTTTTTGTCCACACATATTTGAAACTGGGGATTATGTGAAAATTAATGGACATAGGTTGCATATTGGGGGCCATTACAATTGTAATAGTAAAAGGGTGATTTATATGTCTAAATGTCAGAAATGTCCCATTTTCTAAATAGGTAAAACTAGTAGGAAATTGAAAATTAGAATGGGAGAACATTTAGTTGACATTAAGCATGGTAGGTTAACCAGTGCACTATATAGGCACATAAGTGAACATAGCACACATTGTTTCAAATTTTTGGTCTTGCAACACCTCAATGAGGATGAAAATGGGGGTATTTTGGATGTGCACTTGGATGTAATGGAATTAAAATGGCAATTGTTTATGGATGCCTCTAGATTTCCAGGCATCAATGAAACCATTAGTATTGCTAGCATTCTTAAAATTGATCATATTTCAGGTTAATTTGAGAACTCAGGTTTTTTAAAAATGTTTCAAAAATTTGTTTTTGGTTTGTTAATTTATCTAAACACATTTTTAATATAAAACAATGTAACATTTTGTTTAAATCTTGATTTTAAGAATTTTTTAAAACAAGGTGGTGAACCATGTTAACATTGGAAGTTTGATATTGCTTTAAGGATTTTAATTTTTGCTTAATTGAATAATTTATGGGTGTATTTAACTTGGTTGGGTAAGGTTGTGATTTTTGTTCTGAGGAAGTCTCTGTAGTGGAGAGGAAAGCGCTTAACTGTTTGTGAATAAAGGTGGTGTCCTTTGGAGTGCTCACGTTCTTCTGGTTATTCTCTACCTCAGGGAGTACCCTACAAACAGAAAGAACTCCTGAGTGAACACCTAACTCTGGACTGCTTAAAAGTGCCTCTCACCAGCCTCGCAGTCAAGGCAATAGCATATAATTTCTGTACTGAACTCTTCAATAGTGAGTGCCTTTTTAACCTAATTGTAAGAGCCAGCACACTCGCGGACCTAGCCCTAGGCCATTTCTCCCCTTATAATATTGTCCTAAGTAAGCAAACTGTTTTGGTTCCCCACTTTACCACTAGATGGCAGCAGGACACAGGTTATGAGAACACTGTTTCTGACTTTCTAAAGCTCCCTCAGCCCCACTGCATAATACCTAGTCCAAGAATCCCTAATTCTAGCATAAATACCAAACAAGCTCCCCAAGGAAATAAATAAGAAGGTATTACCTTTCAGACATTAGGCTGAAAGGCATACTTATAGAAAGCTGACCCATTATAATTAAACCCTTCACCTAAGCTTTGCATACAAATGATACCTTCTGCCTTACTCCTCTGGAAACTAGACAGAAAATACATCCCTGGCATTTTAGCTAGACAAAAGTTTACTTAGACAGTGTTACCTACCTACTTAAGGCCTTGGTAGTGCACAGTCTCTCTGTATTACTGATTACTTCTCAGCAGACAACCCACTCTGTGGCTCTACCCGCTCCGTTCGCCCTGCAGGCTCACTCCGCTCCCCTACCCTACCCCCAATTTCCACCCACCCCAGTGGTCCTAGATTTATACTACCTTGACCACTCCCACACTCCCATCCCACCATTCAGACACACCACCCACTATACACATACAGCCACACCCCTCCTCTACCTACACACTTACTCAAAGCCTTCTTATAGTATTTCTCACCTATCCAATACCAATACCAATTGGGATTCATTCCCATTTGAGTAACCTTACCTACTCAATACATCTTATCATATTCTTCACCCATCCCCACCCCCACTCACCTGTATTATTAAGCTCTTCAGTATGCCTAAGGTAACTAAACCCTTCACAACCAAACTAACATTTCTAACAACATGTATATGTGTCCTCACTTCAGCATATATCCTCACTTTCTTTGAAAAAACAACATTTTACCAATTTAATTACTCTCCAAAATAAACCAGTATATTAGCCCTTACCTACACACATACTCAAATAAATATCACTTCCAATCCAAGCTACCTGCTAGCCAAATACCACAGACTCTCACATATTAAATACAACAAACTCACAGTAAAGAAAGTAAAATATCTGATAAGCCATACCTACAACCCTACTCTTAAGACTACAAAATCCCTCCTTGAAAGATGGTGACATCCGCCCTAATCCAGGCCCACCCAATGTCTGCATAGTCAAAACTACCAGCCCCAATTCCACACCCCTTGTTATCCACCCCAAATCCCCCAACTCTTTCCTAACAGGACATCTTAATATCCAAAGTATTAATAACAAAATAGCCCACCTCCACTCCCTGCTAGATATTTACTCCTTTGACATCTTCTGCCTCACAGAAACTTGGTTAAAACCTCATACTAAAGACAATGAAATCATCCCCCTAGGATATAATATATTGAGACAAGACCATATTAAACGTAAAGGTGGGGGAGTAGCAATCTTATATAAAGATGGACTTCAGATCAACTCTTTACCTTATAGCCCACCTCAGAAAAACAATGCTGAAATCCTTATATCCAAATTTCAAATCAACCCCATCAAATCACTATACATCATCTGTATCTATCTTCCTCCTGGTAACTATACCAATGCTATTAAGGATATCCTTAGCTGGATATCCTCTACTTACCCACAAGAAACAATAATACTAGGTGACTTCAACACTGACTGGAAAACTGTCAATGCTGAAAATCCCACTTCCCATATTAATCTTCATGGCTTTAGTCAAACAATTACCTCTACAACCAGAATCAACAAACCAAATAAAAAAGAAACCACCTTAGATTAGATTCTTACTAATAATCATAAGCAAGCTTATAAGACAGGAACTCTGCCTGATGATGTAAGTGATCACACGCTGACTTACATTATAAGGCAAAAAATTATATTACTAATCCCCCCCCCCCACTTATAGGGTATCACGGACCAACAAACACTTTAACCAAGTACTATTTCAAAATGAACTAAGTGCATGTGACTGGAATGCTTTAAAATCCCTTCCACTTAATGAGGCTGCTAAATACTTCAACTCCAAATTCTTAACTATCCTCGATAGGCATGCTCCTAAACGTTCTATCAGAATGAAAACCAAACCAGCTCCCTGTCTTTCTAAGGAAACCAGACAAAAAAATGTTGCTTAAAAACAAATCATGGGTTAATGGGAGAGCTACCAAAACTCTCTCTGACCAACAAAACTTTAGGCAGCTTAGAAATACTACAAAAAAGGCCATACTTACTGACAAAAAGAACTACTATTGTAATTTACAGGAAATCCACCAAAAGAACCCACAGAAATTCTGGTAAGGAATCAATAGACTCTTGCTCCCAGGGCACTCTCATACACCAATCCCGCTAGGGTCTGATCATAATACCTCCCTCCAAATTGCTAATGCTTTCAATATTTTCTTCACTGAGACCATACGGTCACTTGCCAGTTAACTAACCCCAGATAACTCAAAACCTCATACCACCAGTCCTGGATCTCTTCCAAAATTTAAATTGCCACCCATCCCTACAGCTCTCATCTTCAAATTCATCCAAAAACTTAAGCCTTGCACTCCTTCTGCTGACCAGCTACCATCTGAATACCTGCAAAAAGCAGGCAAAGTTATTGCATACCCAATATCCATCCTTATTAATACAACCATTAAAGAGGGGTCCATCCCAGAAATCTGGAAAATCTCCCATATTATACCCTTACAAAAAGGTGGTAACTCCAAAGATTATTCTAACTATCGGCCTATAGCTCTTTTATCTCCCCTAGCAAAAACTATGGAGAAATGTATTCACCATCAGCTTTTAGACCACTTAACTCAACATGACGTTCTGGCTAACTGCCAACATGGCTTTAGGCCACTTCATAGCACCACTACCACCCTCTTATCCTTTACAGATTCCATCAATAGAAATCGTAACAATAATACCCTCTCATCTTCATTCTTTAGCGATCTCTCAAAAGCTTTTAACATGGTTAACCACACCCTTCTTATTAACATTATAGAGTCCCTTTCCCTTGATACTCTGGCTATGCAATGGTTCAAGTCCTACCTCTGCAACAGGAAACAGGCAGTTCTCTGGGATCAGAACCTATCATCACTCCTGCCAGTCACCCTTGGAGTCACCTCAGGGCTCGATTCTAGGACCTCTCCTTTTTTCACTATTCATTAATGACCTGCATGTAGCAATTCCTCAAGCCACCTGTATACAATATGCAGATGATTCAACAATCATATGTTCAGCTAACTCCCCCTCAGAACTACATTCTTTAACTCAGAAGGTATTCAACATAATTGAGACTTGGTTCTTAAAGCGTTGCCTCCATCTAAATGCCAAAAAAACTAAGCTCCTACTCTTTGTACCTACCAGTAAGTCCTCCCCAGTAGACTTCTCAATCAGTTCCAACAACAGTACACTCATATCCCCAGACTCCACCACTAAACTGCTAGGAATTACTATTGATAATAACCTTAACTTTGACAGCCATATAAACACCACTATAAAATCTGTAAATAAAAAACTTGGCTCCTTATACAGAATTAAACCCTTCTTAACACCATCAGCCAGAACCAAAATTGCTTACTCTCACTTAATTTCAACTCTTCTTTATGCCTCACCCATTTACACTAACCTAAAAAAAAATAACCTTAGCAAACTAACTAATTCCTACAACAGTATTGCCCGATTTGCTACTGGCAATCCCTTTAGAACCCACCACTGTCTGAATCTACTGCAACTAGGCTGGCTAGAACTACAAAATATTCTGTTATTTATGCAACTCACCATTGCCTACAAGCTATTTTACCAACCTAACACCACTCCCATACTCTCTAACCTCATCATCCTCTACAAAAACCTAAACTCACTACGCTCCTCTAGCAAACTTCTAGCCACCATAACTAAGTCCATCAACAAAGCAGGGGATTCCTTGTTCTCTAACACTGTAGGTAAATACTGGAACCTTCTACCTATAGAACTTAACTTACTTCCCTCTCTGCCTCTTTTTAAATAAAACCTCAAAAAACACCTGAAGATCCATTGGTTATGCCCCTGCAGCAATCCTGATTAATCCTTTGATTCTTTACTTCGCACCTCTCTTTCTCACTTTTCTTCCTAACCTCTGCTGCATATCCCTGTAAGGACTGAACTGCAAATAGTATTCCTAAAACTACCTAATGTACTGTTATTTTACCTATGTATTATACTGTTTATCGATTTGTCTTATACTGTCTGACACTGTTTAGCATAATCTTTTTTATTATATTCATATCTTTTATCCTTTATACTGTGTATATATTGTTTCTATATTCTGTGTGCTAATATTGGAGATTTTTCCTCGGGCCTCTACTGAAAATGGAAATACATCCAGCTAGACTAGCCCGGTTAACAAATGTAAAAATTAAAAAAAATAAATAAATAAAAATCCACAAGTAATGTGTAATATTTAAAAAGCAACCTAAATCTTTTTTCATCAAATGCATTTCTTGTAAAAAAATGTCTGAGCTTTATTTAGTTTAAGATATTTAATTAAGCTACCTCTCTTCATAGGATTATTAAGACCATTAGTATTCAAAATATATATTTATAGACAGACATCTATTTTGATAAAACAATTCTAATAAAGTTAAATTGTAGTTTTGGACCAAAAACCTATATTTAAATATGAGGAATTTTGTTATGGACATTATCTCTAAACTAATTACTAACATTTTAAGTTGTGAACTATTTACACCCCCTAACATGGAATAAAACATTCCTGGTTTGATGACATAATCATGCAAACTACTTTCAATCATCACTCAAAAACTATCTAATCACTATCCAATGCTACTACCTCTAAAAATACATTACATATCAAATTTTATTAAAATAAAAAATAACGCTTCTACTGAAAAATATTAACTTCTTTTTCAAAACAATCTTCAAAAAGATAGCTAAACCCAGCCTTTACTTACTTATATAGTAATCAATTTTGTAAAACATATGTGAATTCCTCAAATTAAATTTTCTAAGTTAAATTGACATACACACACACACACACACACACACATATATATATATATATATATTAGATATAGATATATATATATATATATATATATATATATATATATATATATACATATACACGTATATATATGCATATATACACACATATATACATATAAACACTCTATCTCAGAATAATCAATCTAAATTATTACAATATACAACACAACTTAGTATTTGACCCCTCTAATATTCATGAATAATATACAAACTGAGTACTAAAGTAATCAACTACAACTAGTTATGCAGATATATACATCTCTAAATCGTATTTTATTTTAAACCAATATTGCATAAAAGTCTCTAATATATTTATATATATCAAGTTGCAGTTTAAACTTAAAAATCCTAAAAAAAAGATTTTATTTAGGAAAAGTATATGTGAGAATGGGGTAATCCCAAAATATACTTTTCCAAAAACAAAGACAAATGTGTATAAAGATGAAACTACTAACTTCACCATGTATAACAATATCATGTTTCCTCCTTTGTTTCAAAATAGACAAATGTTTAATCTAACAAGTCAATATGGTACATGCCCATTAAAATTTTATACAGTTCTGCATATTCAACCTGTTCTGAGCTCCGCAAATCAAAGTGCATTTATGTATATATATTAAATATGTCTGTCCATACTGTCATTTTAAACTTATTATTACAAAATATTTTAGTCAATCCTGGTGTTTATAGGCATTTTTATGCCTGTCAACATCTAGAAACATTTAAGTTCAAGAGCAGAAAGTTCAAAGAAATAAGCCAAACAATGAAACTTATAAAAATATCCTAGTCAGACTGGAGTCTTCGCTTTATAAGTTATAATAAGTTAAATCATCAGTGAAGAAAACCGATGGGCATATATACATATGGCTATAATTACAGGCATATTATGAAACTAGAATTTTCATATGATTGGCACATTCATCAGTGTTTTCAGTATATATCTTCATAACTGGAATTGTATTACCCAAATTTCCAGATTTTCAAACCTCATTGCTTAATTATGAGACTTTAAATTTAGACAATGTGTATCTGAAAGAGTGCCTAAGTCTCCACATTGTGACTAAGGGTCTTAGAGCATACATATATCCAAACAATGTGGAGAATTAATTGGAATTTCATAAAGAACTATTGGACATTTTTGATAATTGCTTATTTTGAATGAACATATAGGAAATGTCAGTCAGTGTTTAACTAATGATTTAATGCACTTAGCTGAACAGAATAAAAGAAAATACTATGATATTAGGAAGCATGTTGATGACAAACTACAGGACATTTTCAATAGGAAAAAAGTAAATTAGAAAGGGATTTGAAAGAACATGAGGCAAACAGTAGTTAACCCAGTCCGAAGGGGTATACTAGATATGTGAAAGGGAATAGGCTATCTGGTGGACAAGTTTATTACAACAGCCACTCCCACAGTACCAACAGATCTGGTGGTGACTACTCAAATAGGAGGGAAGACACACCAGGCCTCAGTGATTTTAACAACCTTTTAGAGTATCCCCCCCCCCCCGACGGTTTGAGAGATTGGAAAACCAACAGAAGATTCAATACAAACAGACCAATTGGAGGAGGTGGAACAGGATGGAAGGGTTTTAACTAATGATAGTAATTTTCAAGATGAAACTGAAGAGATAGTGTTGAAAGGTTGTAAGGTGAGTTACAAAGGCCACACTATCTTTAATTACATTACTTTAGATATTATTGAAGGATATTTTGGATTGTGCTTGAAAGGGTTTAAATTTATACCCAAGAAAAAGTGTGACATTAGTAAAGTAATTATCAATTTAAAAATGTTCACTAGAAAGAAAAATCTTGAATTAATGTTTGCAGAGCAGAACAGGGGCAGTGCTACTTTAAAAAGAAGTAGTATTTGGAACCTACCTCTACACCCACAGTTAAGGAATTTTGAAATAGCTACTGAGAAAGAATTGAGGGAAAGTATTTCGTAAAATAGAGTAGCTTCTAACCTATCCAATATCGAAAGGGATGTGTTAGAAGAATTAAGGTCCAACAATTCCATTAGAATTATGAAACCAGATAAGGGGGGGGTGGGACATTGATTATGGACTCCGCTGTTTATGAAAGGAAAATGTTAGAAATTTTACAAGATGAAAGTAAATATACACGTGTATCAAAGAATGAAATAAACAGAGCTTATAAAAAGATTTAAGTAACCTTGAATGATTTATTTCTTGAAAACCTTATTGATATGGAAATGTTAAATATTTATACAACAAAGATCCACATGTACCTTCAATTTTTGATGTTCCAAAGGTCCATAAGAATACCGAGGACCCACCTTTAGGGCCTATAGTTGCATCACAGGGTTCCATTACAGCCCCTCTGGTTAAGTATGTGGACTTTAAATTGAACAAGACATCCATGAGTGCAAAAGAAGTTTTAAAGGACTCATGGGATTTTTTAAGGAAAATAAGACATGAGTTATGTAAGGAGAATTACATTTTTATTACTACTGACAACTTACATCTTTACACTACTATTCCACATGAACAAGGTCTTGAACTTTTTGAAGAAGTGTTAAGATCTCAACATAAATTTTCTACCAGATAAATACATGTTCTTTTAGAGTTACTGGAAATAGTCTTAAAAAAATAACTTTATATATTTTAAGGGAGAGTTTTTCTGTCAGTTGAAGGGGGTAGCTATGGGTGCTAGTTGTGACCTACCTATGCCAACAGTGTCCTTTCCTGATGGTAAAATGGAATAGGACAAATATTGGTTTGGATAATTTAAGAACAGCCTGGAAACATACTACGTGAACTAGTGAATGGTATTCTGGCAAAACTGGATGGGCATTGCTGCCGTGCTTGAAGTATTGATATGTGTGTATGTAAGGATGGAAATATAACAAATAAGAAACTAGGTGGGCCTCATAATTTCAAGTCTATGGATTATACAAACATGCTTGGAAGGCGCTAATAATAAGAATAAGCATTACAGCTTGTGGTCTCTCAAATAACTAAGCAACAGCCAAAAAAAAAAACATACACAATAGTTATGTAATGCATGATTTTAGTAAATCTAGACTTAAAATATATAATCGTCATATCAGAAGCAGTCTGCTGAATTTAGATATTAAAGACAGGATTTAATAACATGGGCTTTTGTATAACAACACTACTGTCTTAACTTGTTATAAATGACATACACTACAATGAACATCAAGGGAAAGCATGATGATTTTCTTATATAAGAAAATATGCATAACAAGTCATGTAATTGCTTTAACTTGAAATGTAGTTTTCTAACCCATCTTGACCATATATAATACTTAAGCAGTTACCAAGGTAACTCATGTTTTATACTAGACATCAAACTGACAAAGTTGTTCAAGAGAAACAATAGAAGCCCGAACTTGAAATGTCACAGAATGTAACAATCATATTCTGAACAAACAGTATTAAATTGACAATAGACAGTTTAATAACATGGGTTTGTGTATAATAACACTACTGTTTTAACTTGTCATAAATGACATACAATATATTGAACATCAACGGGAGGCATGATGATTTTCTCATTTAAGTAAATGAGCATAACAAGTCATATAATTGCTTTAACTTGAATTGTGGTTTTGTAACCCGTCTTGAGCATACATAATACTTAAGCTGTTACCAAGGTAGCTAATGTTTTATAAATACCAAACTGACAAAGTTGTTCAAGAGAAACAATATAAGCCTGAACTGGGAATGTCACGGAATATAACAATCACATTCTGAACAAATAGTATTAAATTAACAATAATCACTCAGTTTAACCTTTGCTGATTATACAAAATAGAATGTTGTCATTCAAATCCAAAAACTTTCAGAATATGCCATAAAATGGCAATTTATGAATATGGAAAGGGAACATGTAATCATTAATCACAATAAGTGAATTTGTTGTTTTTAACCTATAATTTTACTCATTTTATAATAAGAAATGACAGATATGAAAATCCTTATGTGTAGGAAATGGGGGAAAGAGGGATGCACTGATAATTAAAATGGACTAACTTTCATCAATGTTCACATAAAACTAACTTGATGCTTTAATTAAGTTAGCAACAAAGTGATTACGTAAATGCTGGCAAACAATGGAATATAATTTCTGATATATCCAGCAAAATAAACATAGCTTATAAAAAGATTTATGTAACCTTGAATGATTTATTTCTTGAAAACCTTATTGACATGGAAATGTTAAATATTTATACAACAAAGATCCACATGTACCTTCAATTTTTGGTGTTCCAAAGGTCCATAAGAATACCAATTACCCATCTTTAAGGCCTATAGTTGCATCACAGGGTTCCATTACAGCCCCTCTGGTTAAGTATGTGGACTTTAAATTGAACAAGACATCCATGAGTGCAAAAGAAGTTTTAAAGGACTCATGGGATTTTTTAAGGAAAATAAGACATGAGTTATGTAAGGAGAATTACATTTTTATTTCTACTGACAACTTAGATCTTTTCACTACTATTCCACATGAACAAGGTCTTGAACTTTTTGAAGAAGTGTTAAGATCTCAACATAATTTTTCTACCAGATAAATACATGTTCTTTTAGAGTTACTGGAAATAGTCTTAAAAAATAACTTTATATATTTTAAGGGAGAGTTTTTCTGTCCGTTGAAGGGGGTAGCTATGAGTGGAGTTGTGACCTACCTATGCCAACAGTGTCCTTTCCTGATGGTAAAATGGAATAGGACAAATATTGGTTTGGATAATTTAAGAACAGCCTGGAAACATACTACATGAACTAGTGAATGGTATTCTGGCAAAACTGGATGGGCATTGCTGCCCGTACTTGAAGTACTGATATGTGTGTACGTAAGGATGGAAATATAACAAATAAGAAACTAGGTGGGCCTCATAATTTCAAGTCTATGGATTATACAAACATGCTTGGAAGGCGCTAATAATAAGAATAAGGATTACAGCTTGTGGTCTCTCAAATAACTAAGCAACAGCCAAAAAAAAAAAAAAAAACATACACAATAGTTATGCAATGTAAGATTTTAGTAAATCTAGACTTAAAATATATAATCGTCATATAAGAAGCAGTCTGCTGAATTTAGATGTTAAAGACAGGATTTAATAACATGGGCTTGTGTATAACAACACTACTGTCTTAACTTGTTATAAATGACATACACTACAATGAACATCAAGGGAAACCATGATGATTTTCTTATATAAGTAAATATGCATAACACGTCATGTAATTGCTTTAACTTGAAATGTAGTTTTTGTAACCCATCTTGACCATATATAATACTTAAGCAGTTACCAAGGTAACTCATGTTTTATACTAGTCATCAAACTGACAAAGTTGTTCAAGAGAAACAACAGAAGCCTGAACTTGAAATGTCACAGAATGTAACAATCATATTCTGAACAAACAGTATTAAATTGACAATAGACAGTTTAATAACATGGGTTTGTGTATAACACTACTGTTTTAACTTGTCATAAATGACATACAATATATTGAACATCAAGGGGAGGCATGATGATTTTCTCATATAAGTAAATGAGCATAACAAGTCATATAATTGCTTTAACTTGAATTGTGGCTTTGTAATCCATCTTGAGCATACATAATACTTAAGCTGTTACCAAGGTAGCTAATGTTTTATAAATACCAAACTGACAAAGTTGTTCAAGGGAAACAATATAAGCCTGAACTAGGAATGCCACAGAATATAACAATCACATCCTGAACAAATAGCATTAAATTAACAATAATCACTCAGTTTAACCTTTGCTGATTATACAAAATAGAATGTAGTCATTCAAATCCAAAAACTTTCAGAATATGGCATAAAATGGCAATTTATGAATATAGAAAGGGAACTTGTAATCATTAATCACAATAAGTGAATTTGTTGTTTTAACCTATAATTTTACTCATTTTATAATAAGAAATGACAGATATGAAAATCCTTATGTGTAGGAAATGGGGGAAAGAGGGATGCACTGATAATTAAAATGGACTAACTTTCATCAATGTTCACATAAAACTAACTTGATGCTTTAATTAAGTTAGCAACAAACAAAGTGATTATGTAAATGCTGGCAAACAATGGAATATAATTTCTGATATATCCAGTAAAATAAACATAGCATATAAAAAGATTTATGTAACCATGAATGATTTATTTCTTGAAAACCTTATTGACATGGAAATGTTAAATATTTATACAACAAAGATCCACATGTACCTTCAATTTTTGGTGTTCCAAAGGTCCATAAGAATACCGAGGACCCACCTTTAAGGCCTATAGTTGCATCACAGGGTTCCTCTACAGCCCCTCTGGTTAACTATGTGGACTTTAAACTGAAGGAGACAGCCATGACTGCAAAATAAGTTTTAAAGGACTCATGGGATTTTTTAAGGAAAATATGACATGAGTTATGTAAGGAGAATTACATTTTTATTACTACTGACGACTTAGATCTTTTCACTACTATTCCACATGAACAAGGTCTTGAACTTTTTGAAGAAGCGTTAAGATCTCAACATAAATTTTCTAGCAGATAAATACATGTTCTTTTAGAGTTACTGGAAATAGTCTTAAAAAATAACTTTATATATTTTAAGGGAGAGTTTTTCCGTCAGTTGAAGGGGGTAGCTATGGGTGCTAATTGTGACCTACCTATGCCAACAGTGTCCTTTCCTGATGGGAAAAGAAATTTGTTTTTAATTCTAGGTTCAATGACTGTTGGGTTTTTTGACAAAAGTTTTTTGGACCATCTTTGTTTATTTTGGACAGACACAGAAGATAGGTTCTTTGAATTTTTTGATTATATTACAAAATCCATCAATTTCTTGAAATTTACTTACAATATACAACATAATAGTGTAAATTATTTAGATGTCACTATTCAGGAAAACACCAACAGTTTTACGTCCAAAGTGTACAGGAAAGATATGTATTCCAAATCCTTTTTATATTTTACCAGTACACACCCATACAGTCAGAAGGCTACATTCAAAGGTCAATTTGTTCAAGGTAGTAGAATGACCTCAAACGATAGCAACCTCCATGTTGAATACTAGTTTTTTGAAAGAGGCTACCCTAAAGTTTTAATAAATGATGTACAGTGTGAAGTTCTGGCTGGTAGAAATGACAGGTTTGCGCCCATTTTGGGGAAAGAAGAATTAAAGTTTAGTAATACATACAATGGAGCTAACAATGTAAGCCAAAGTAGTGGTGAAGGTTTCAAAACTGCCTTCATTACTGACTATAATGGAGATGCCTATGTTATCAGGAATGTGATTGAAAAAGAATGGACTAAGTCTGCTAGCCTTTCTGATTTACAAAGAATTTTTGCTAATCCTCTAAAATGTATATAAGAAGGGGCAAAGTATTAAAAATATTCTGGAGAGGCAACAAAATAAATTTAACCCCAAGAACAAAGTAGGGACTTATAAGTGTAGGTTTTGCCCACAATGTTCTTTTGTCTCCAATACTATGGACATTTACATCAGGAGTAGAGGAGGTCTTACTACACATGTGACACTAAAGGGATAGCATATGTTGCCCTATGTGAAGAATTTGAGGCTTTCTCTATAGGGAAGACTGAAAGAAAATTTAGGAAATGTATGTATGAGCATATGTATGATATTAAAAAAGGTAACCAAAGGAATGCATTATACAAACATACATTGCCATGTCTGGGATAGAGGTTCAAGTTTTTTGTCTTGGAGGATGTACCCATTGATATTAGGGGGTGGATCTTGGGAGACACAGTTTGAATATAGAGAACTTTACTGGCAAATTGTGTTGAAAGCAAACAAAGAACCTGACTTAAATGGTATGATCTCCCTTGCTCCATTCTTAACAATAAGGTCATCCATTCTTAACAATAAGGTCAGCTAAGTTATAGAATTTCTACACAGTAAATAAAGGCTTTACATTTATACTCCATTTGGTTTCAATGTAGTGTTCTTAAATTTCCACTAGGTAGAGCTACTGTCATGCTTTGTAAACTCGTGCAATTTTTTTAAGTGTATTTTAGTATATTCCTTCAAGAAATATATAATTAGAGGGGAGGAGCCTAGATGGCCAACTGAGAGCAGTGAATTTTGACATCTCCATAAACTAGTATAACAATATAGGAAAATTGTATTATTTTTAAGTTAAAAACGTCAGAAATCCATAGGTAAACTACTAAACTACATAAATATCAATTCTGGCAGAAGTATACAAACATTTTCCTGTCAAGTAACTTGGAGATATATTGTGTCACTGAATATAAACAACTCAAGGAATTCTCATCCAGATGCTGCTTTGAAAAAAGAACTGCAATTGATGACATTGACCTTACAGGAACTATCTTTGAAGATGGATGACTTTAAAAATTACTTAGAAAACCTCAAATTAAATTCTCAAAAACAGACTGATACTCTTAAGGAACTACTACAGCAACACCATACAAAAATAAGAAATATAGAGACTTCTCTAAATGACATTGAAGGAAGACTCATAGAAGAAGAATTCCAAAAAGAATCTCTGCTTAAATAGAATACATGGCTGCGTAACAAAATAGATGACTTAGAAAACAGGGAGAGGAGAAACAACATAAGGATCTTTGATCTGCCTGAAAACACTGAAGGAGAAGACATTATTTCATTCTTAACAACCTGGATTCCTGAATTTTTACACTTGAAAGAGGGACTTTCATTTGGAACTGAAAGGGTGCATAGAGCACTGAGAAAATCTGCTTCTAACGCAACAAATACTCCACCTAGATCCATAGTTATACAATTTCTTTCATTTCTGGACAAGGAACAAATATTAAAATCTGCTTGGAGAAAATCACCCTTAAAATACAATCAAAGCCTGATAAGGTTTGACAATGATTATTCTTCCAGAATACTAGAACAAAGAAAAAAGTCTGGCCGATAATAAAACTGCTGAAACAAAACAACGTTAAAGCACAGCTGGCCTTTCCAGCCAAGTTAAACATACTTTTTGCCAGTGAGATGACAACCTTTAATGACTTAGAAGAAGCTACTAAATTCATCAAAAACAACAACATAGTGTCTATCCCAGATAAAATGGAATGGTTGGCCCCTACTCTTAAAAGAATAAAAGAAAAATCATTGGACTGATGCTATAAACAAGAAAAAAAATGATTCCAAGATAACTGTCCCAAAAAATAACTCTTACAACTACATCTCTCAAAGTATCAGCTGATATGGTATATAACTTGTCACCTGTTTTTATTTAAAAAAAGGAGGGTTTCTTAAACAACTGAGAAACAGTAATGATTTATTCTGAATGTTCAGAGTCCAATAATTCTTCACAAAGGTAGGTCAAGATGGGTTACTATTTACATTATATGTAAGCCAAACAAAGCAACATATAATACAAACATGGAAGTTTCTATTCCCTACTTGAACTCCATGAATACTTATCTTGTTCATTTTTCATTGATTTTACTTATAATAATTTATGTAATTAATTAACTAATTCAACAAGGTACCATTCATCAGAGTTCAGACTCAAATGTAACAAATTAACATCATATATAATATCAGTAACAGTAGAGTGTTTTGAAAAACAAATGCTGTCATAGAGACTAATGCCTCCTTCGGTTAAAAAAGTATGATTTAGAAATGTTATGTATATCCTGGTTAAATAATAGTAGCAAACTCTTAGTACAAATGTCATCATTGTTCTGTCTAAACATAGTTAATATCAATTATGGAAGGTATCATATCTTCGAGTGCTGTTTGATCAATCCTGATATGGTGTGTGTGGATGCAGCCGTGTCTGGCAGCTAGTACAAATGTCATTATTATTCTGTCTAAACATAGTTAATATCAATTATGGCATGTATCATAGTTTTGAGTGCTGCTTGATTAAGCCAGACATGGTGTGTGTGGATGCAGCTGTTGTATGTTGCCGTTTTCGACTCTGGGAAGCTGTGGGCTGCAGCTTGTGACTTCTGATCGAGGTTTACTGACGCTTGTGTATTAGGAAGAGACATTTGGTGTTTTAGCCTGAATCCAGGGGAAGGGGGTGGATAAAACTGTGATTTGGGATATTTTGGCAGAGAATAATTTGTTTATACATCTACTGAGTGAGAGGTGGGAAGGCTGGAAGAATGCGTTATCTCTTATTGTGGCGGCTTGTTGGGAGGTTTTTTTTTTTCTTTTTTTTGATCTGTTTGCTCTCTATTCTTTTCCTGGCTGCTGCCTTGCTGAAAGGGAGGAAATTTAGGCTTGAAGTTGCAGTGAAGCTTTGCTTCAGGTGCATCGCTCTCCTCTGGTATGCAGTACACAGACACACTAACATAAACAGATGCTCCCAGATTGCTATGGTAATGGAGACAGAGTAACGATAATACTTAATGTCTCTGAGGAGCCGCCGACATAATTCTCTGCAATGAAGTTTTTGGTTTAAAAAAAAAATATATATATATATATATATATATATATATATATATATATATATATATATATATAATAAAAGGGCTGTTTTAAACCACATGTACACATATTGATGGTCTCCCAACACTTCGTTTAGCTCATTAAGTTGATTCTTGATAAAAAAAAATAAATAAAAAAAAAGCACAATTTTATATTTAAAATGTATTTTGGTCCAAACACATTAAGGACTTACATAAGAGTAGAAGTCTGAGTAATTTTGAAAGACTAAGAGCACTTGGTCTTATGCAGTACACTTTGCAGTGGTCTGGGAGGTGAGCTTGCTCGGACGTGTTGGGCATACAGGGATAGCTGATTCTAGGGGTGTTTGGGGTTACTGGGAAGTGCTTGAGATTCATCAGATTTCCTTCATGGAAATATCGTGGGGATGGAAGGTGTGTTGAGCGGTTCAGTGGCAGAGTGACCACTGCATGGAACAGGCTGGTAAAATGGAATAGGACAAATATTGGTTTGGATAATTTAAGAACAGCCAGGAAACATACTACATGAACTAGTGAATGGTATTCTGGCAAAACTGGATGGGCATTGCTGCTCGTGCTTGAAGTACTGATATGTGTGCATGTAAGGATGGAAATATAACAAATAAGAAACTAGGTGGGCACCATAATTTCAAGTCTATGGATTATATAAACATGCTTGGAAGGAGCTAATAATAAGAATAAGCATTACAGCTTGTGGTCTCTCAAATAACTAAGCAACAGCCAAAAAAAAAAAAAAAACATACACAATAGTTATGTAATGTATGATTTTAGTAAATCTAGACTTAAAATATATAATCATCATATAAGAAGCAGTCTGCTGAATTTAGATATTAAAGACAGGATTTAATAACATGGGCTTGTGTATAACAACACTACTGTCTTAACTTGTCATAAATGACATACACTACAATGAACATCAAGGGAAAGCATGATGATTTTCTTATATACGTAAATATGCATAACAAGTCACGTAATTGCTTTAACTTGAAATGTAGTTTTGTAACCCATCTTGACCATATATAATACTTAAGCAGTTACCAAGGTAACTCATGTTTTATACTAGACATCAAACTGACAAAGTTGTTTAAGAGAAACAATAGAAGCCCGAACTTAAAATGTCACAGAATGTAACAATCATATTCTGAACAAACAGTATTAAATTGACAATAGACAGTTTAATAACATGGGCTTGTATATAATAACACTACTGTTTTAACTTGCCATAAATGACATACAATACATTGAACATCAAGGGGAGGCATGATGATTTTCTCATATAAGTAAATGAGCATAACAAGTCATATAATTGCTTTAACTTGAATTGTGGTTTTGTAACCCATCTTGAGCATACATAATACTTAAGCTGTTACCAAGGTAGCTAATGTTTTATAAATACCAAACTGACAAAGTTGTTCAAGGGAAACAATATAAGCCTGAACTAGGAATGTCACAGAATATAACAATCACATTCTGAACTAATAGTATTAAATTAACAATAATCACTCAGTTTAACCTTTGCTGATTATACAAAATAGAATGTTGCCATTCAAATCCAAAAACTTTCAGAATATGCCATAAAATGGCAATTTATGAATATAGAAAGGGAACTTGTAATCATTAATCACAATAAGTGAATTTGTTGTTTTTAACCTATAATTTTACTCATTTCATAATAAAAAATGACAAATATGAAAATCCTTATGTGTAGGAAATGGGAGAAAGGGGGATGCACTGATAATTAAAATGGACTAACTTTCATCAATGTTCACATAAAACTAACTTGATGTTTTAAGTAAGTTAGCAACAAACAAAGTGATTATGTAAATGCTGGCAAACAATGGAATATAATTTCTGATATATCCAGCAAAATACATTGTATTATAAATATTAGGCATAAATATTATCACCATCTATTTATATTAAGTAAGAAGTTTTGAAAGACTTCATCAATAAGGGTGAATGTGTTAAATAACTGTGTGCTATAATCTTTTACTGAGGTTTTATATACGATACATCCTATTTTACTATGATTGAATTGCTTGTCATCTATCTTTCACGTAAATATCAACTGCTTATACAATAAGTAGACATTTATATTGTATTAGAATTCTGTCTAATCTACAATAGTACTATATCTCTTCAAATATAAATATTGCTTATTCCTATTACAAATATTCTCCATATGATAATTCAGTTTATGGAGCTCAGACATTCTGGATTGTCAAGGTATGAGTGATAATTTGATGGACTTAGGTTTATTCATCAGATTAGGAATGATTTTCATTCCATGGCTAGTGCGGATCTCAGTTTTGTTAACATTTATTAATTTAAATTTATTTCACAAAAACATTTTAGTATGCCTGACCAAAACATTACTTTATTGGTAAACACTAAAAGTATAAAACTGATAATTTAAAAGCTCAAACATATACTTTATAGCTATCAGAGGAAAATGTTTAATAGTCACAATAAAATAAAAATACATAGTCTAAATAACCTAAGATGGATTTACCTGTATTATCTTTAAATACCAATGGCTTAAACAATCCTAGCAAGATATCAAATCTACTGAAATATTTAAAACTGAACAAAGCACAAATTGTCTTAGTTCAATAAAGTAATTTCAAAACAAATGATAATTACAAATGGAATCTTAAGGAATATATGATATTGGCGCAATTCACTTATAAGACAAAGACAAAAGGGGTAACAGTTTTATGGAAAAACAAATGTGATTAACCCAGAAATCATTTATAAGTATGAAGATAAAGAAGGCCTTATGGCAATAGTAATAGTTAAATATAATAAAATAATATGGACCCTAGCCAATCTATACTGGTACCCAGGCAGTGGAACAGGAACTGTTAAACACTTGGATTTAATTTCCAATAATTATAAAGGCAACTTAATATTAGGAGATTTTAACTGTATATTTGATATTTCTGAAACTATAAATAAAAGACCGCTGTGTACATCTGCTGTATCAAAAGCTTTAAACAAGTAGATATTTTCAATTTTAAAGATAAATCTTTGTTGTTTTCCCTTCAAGATCACAGATTTGGTACCCAAACTAGAATAGATAAAATATTTGCTGCCCATGACTTACAGTCTAAAATCATTAATTTCTCAATCACTCCCTGCCCCTTTTCAGACCACAATTCACTGATACTAAAACTTCAAAATGGGTACAAACCATTAATCTTTAACTCCAAAATTCCAGTATATATACCTAAAATTAAAGCGTTCAAAACCTGGTTATTATCCGAATTACAGTTCTTCTTAGATATTAATTACACCACAGAGATAAATAAAATAATGATATAGGGCTCATTAAAAGCTTAAATATATGGTAAAACCCTAGCTTGGTATACACAAAATAGAGAATGGGATTCTGAATTATTAGACCTACAATCCAAACTTTTGTAAGTAAAAGCTGAAAAATATCAAAATCATTTGGAGACGAAAAAGAAAGAAGAAGTATTAAACAATAAATACAATGAAATTCTAACACATAGAACTAGTTTAGTTTTAGAAAAACTAAAAATTAATACTTTGGCAACTTCTCCCAAATATCTACATAAAAAGCTAACAACATTAAAAGTATCTTCCATGAAAAAAAAGTGAAAAATGTCTCAGATATAGGTGACATTCTTGATGCCTATAGAAATCACTATGTAGAACATTTCCAAAAAGAAAATATAAATATTGATCAATTAAATCTAGATGAAAATGTTCTAACATAAAAAAATGCCAGAAAAATTAAAACTAAATCTGCAAGCACCCATATCCTGCAAAGAAATTACAGATACAATAAAACAGGGTAAAAATAATAAAGCTCCAGGTACAGATGGCATAATTATGGACATATATAAAATTTTCCTTCAAAATACTATCCCTTTTCCATAAAACTCTATTAGAAATTCAGTCACAAGCTTTAATACCACCCTCTTGGAGATATTCCTTAATCATACCAATCCTAAAGGAAAACAAATCCCCAAAGTTCTGTACCTCATATAGACCTATTTCATTATTAAATAACTATATGTATGACAATATTAAAAAACAGAATGAAAATACCACTATCCAAAACAGTAAATAATGATCAAACTGGATTTATATATCATAGACACACACATGACAATATTAAAATGATAATTTCTCTTATAGATTGTTAATAAAGAAAATAAAGAAACATTCATAATTGGCTTAAATATATAGAACGCCTTTGATTCTCTAAATTGGGACTATTTATTCAAAATCTTAATGCTATTTGAACTTCCTACATCCTTTGTTCATCTCTTAAAGAATAAATATATAAATAATTTAGCTTATGTCAAGTTAGGTCATTTTACCTCTGAATCTATACATATAACAAGAGGTACTAAACAAGAATGTCCCATGTCACTAATTCTATTTGCTCTGGCTATTGGAATATTGGCAGATTCAATTTGTAACAATATAAATAGCAAAGGAATAGATGTTAATGAACAATACAATTCTAATGTAATGCTATTTGCTGATAACATATTACTAAAATTATCTAAAACAAGAGAGACATTAGAAGAATTAGATATATTAATGGACAAATTTCACATGACTTCAGGATTCCATTTCAATAAATCAAAATCAAAATTTTTATTTTTAAATAAAAAAAAGAACTGCAGACTAAGGGGGACCACATCATAGGGAAACAAGAATCTACCTTAAAATATCTAGGAATTGAGTTATTCAAGGATAATAATGAATTAGTCTAAAAAACTACAATAATATCATCAATACAATTAAAATCTTTGTGGAAAAATGGAACAAAATAATATTAACATTTGAAGATAGACTACAGTTAATAAAAATCATTTTACTGCCCAAGATCCTATATAAAGCCTTGGCAATACAACTGTTACCAGAAAGGAATATACTTAAAGAAATACATCCATGCCTAATAAAATCTTTATGGTTTCCCAAAAGAAATAGAATAGCTTTAATACATCATATTAGACCATGGAAACAGGGAGGATTAAACTTTCCTGATATAGAAACATATATAAAAGCATCAATATCTAAAACAATCTCAGATTGGATAAGTTCAAATTACTCTGCAAATTGGAAAGAATTACTAACTGTAATATCAATAAATGAATTTGCTTTACAAACAAATTAAAATAACAGATAAAAACAATTTGCCATGGCACATATGTATTAGTATGCAATATAACATAACTAAACCCATTAAAACTCGTATGATTAATTATTACATTGACTCATTTAGGAAAATTATTAATGCAAATATAGATTTCAAAATCTGGTTTATCTTTTAACACCATTTATTGTTACAAAGAACTTTCTACATAAAGTATACAGAGAAATTATTAATTCCTGGGAACAGAAAGGATTTGTTTGTTGGCTCCAATATATCAAAGAACTAAAAGTTTTAGATATGCAAGTAATAAAAATAACATACAAAATTCCACAACAGGACTGGCTAACGTTACAGAGTATTCTGTCATATTTGCAATATTTAAGTGGAATAATTAACAATTCTTCATTTAAAAAATACCTAAATTTATGAAATCATATATAATGACTTTGACATTTTAGAAAATATTGATAAACTATAAAACAACACCCAAAACCTCATATTGGAAATATATAACAAAAGGACACTCAATACAGTTAACTGAAGATATTAAAACAAATATCTTATTATCAATAAAATATGCATCCTTTACACAACACTGGAAAGTTTTTAATTGGAAATGCTTCCACATAGCATTCTTAACCCTGACAGAATCAGTAAAATTAGTTTTTCCATAAAAGGATTATACTAGAGATGTGAGCAAGTACACAATGCAGATTGGAACCACATTTTCTTTGATTGTGTTAAAATGTAGCCATTTGTGGTGCTGCGGTAGCGTTGTCGCTTCATAGTAAGATGCTGTCCGGTTTGATTCTCAGCTAGAGCATCTTCTGTGTGGAGACATGCGTGAATGGGTGTACCTTCGTTGAAGGTTGTGCGTCAGGGCTGGTAACTCGGCACGTAAAAATCAACTACCAATCATTAGCGGACCAGAGTTCTGCTGTGGTGACCCCTAACTGGGAAAAGCCGAAAGACACAACAACAGTGATAACTTTCGACAAGCTTTATTTAATGAATCATTTTATTTAACTAAAGCTCTTGTGTTATTAAATGTGAATGGAGGTCCTCATTTGAATAGGTCAAACATGTATTTAGGATGGACTATACTTGCAACTTCAAGAACGTGTATAACAAGAAGATGGAATACAAACACAATACTAACTTTGGAAGACTTCTACAGCCTACTGAAGACCACAGCATTATTGAAAATTAAAATTAAAGAACTAAGAATTTATGGAAAGCCATTTATCAACAACCCTTGGGGAAAAGTCTTATCGTTGATTGACACTATACAATAATCGATCAGACACTCTGTTAATGGATTGGACATACTTACAAAGTAACTGTATACATTAAGATCTGTTATAGTGTTAGGCTGATGTAAATAGTGTACATAGTTATTTAAGATGTTATCTATAAAACTATGGAATTCATTCAAATGTATTTGAAAAATAAAAAAAAGTTTGAGAAAAAAAGAAACATATAATTAATTTTTAACACATTTTATATAATGCAATTTTTAACACTTATTTATTATATTTATAAATATATAGTTATTTGTATGTGTTTAGAGTTGAGGTATAATAATAATATTGCATTTTAACATCTTTTATTATTTCAGACTATTAGCTAATTAAGTTTAACAATACACCAATTGTTTTATTAGGGGGATTATATACTGTTTTTTTATTGGGTCCTGTAGTTATCTGATGAAGTCTGCATTACCATAGACAAAAATGCAGATGTGTTAGGAGCATTCATGTGTTTGTGTACTTGCTTACTGTCTCGTATGTGTTCTGGCCATGACTCATATTAAAGTATTGGCTCTGTGGACTGGCTGCATCCAGAGTGTTCCTATTTTTGGTTTTGGTGGCAATTTGAACACACTTTCCTTCTTTTGTCAAAAAATATAAGAAGTTGTACTAAAGCTGTACTAACTTAAGGAAAAGTGAAAAAGTTACACTGTACTTGCCTTTTTCAGTGAGGTGTGATATGCAAAAGAAAATATGTAAAATTGTGTACAACTGTGTATTTGCTACTGTAGAAATGATTGCAGTTGATATTAAATTTAAACTCTATTTTTTGACTGTTTGGAGCTGTTGTACAAGTCCTATTGTTCATTGGAGGTTGCTAAATAAAGTCACATGATGCTTCCTTACTTGGACTTCAGCTTTCTGAAACCTTTCTCTTCTCCTTGGATATGTAACTAAGGAAACAGGAAGATCATCATCTACATTAAAAGGAAAAACATAGGAAAACTTGTCTGGGGTCATATGAATAATGCCTGTCTGTTAAACCTAGTCATGTGACATGTTGGGTGCTACCCTTGGAGACAAAATTCAGGCTATTCTGCCTGTAAGGTCTCTAACATTTTGTTTTGGCCTTGAAAGTTTGGAACAGTGAGGGCACAGCATATATTTATTCAGAAGCAAATAATTTAATGATTAGATGGCAGACAGTCATTTTCTGACCATTTTACTTCCATGTGCATAATTTACCTTTCATTTCTTGTAAGCCTTTTACAATTTGTATTCTCCTTTGGAAAAGAAAGGCTTTATTTTATGGAAATTATTTTATTATTCAGCTTTGCTTGCTTGTTGCTGTCTTTTTAACTGGTAAGGGTTTACATGTTTTGCATGTTCCTAATATTCTGTAGGATTTCCCACTGAGTAGGGTGACTACTCAGAGCTAAATGCTATAATTTGAATTCTTCAGGTTGACTTATTTAAGGTCAATGGTAAGATGAGTGTTTTTTTATTGGTTTTGACTAACTGGTGGCAGCATAGCTTAGGATGGAAGGAGATGGTGCTAAAATGTCACAGTTTTCCCCTCCCCATTCTGGGAAATATTTTGCATGTGGCGGTGCAAAACATTGCTGATCAACTTTCAATTACTGCTGGTATGATTGCACTGAAAGTCAATGAGCTTGGTCTGAAGTGGGTAAAATCCTAGGCAGCCCGTTATAATTCTGATCTGCAGCAGTGTAGTGTGGAGTTTTTCAAGGTATGACAGCTACTGGCTATTACCCAAAGCTGCACTGCACATTTACATCCTTGAGGCCAACTGGCCTGTGTAAATTCACTGGTTACAATGGTTGGAGATGAACCCTACATGGCTAGTTCTGCAGCACATCAAATACTGATGGCAGATATGGGGAAGTCATACCTCTCAACTGTACAGACATTCAGAGAATGTCTAGATTTTTGCCTCATATTTTTGTTTTTTTCCTCATAAAATTTGTGTTTTTCTGGGAAATCACTGGGGATTGGTAACTAAATAGTATTTAATAATTACATACATTTAAGTTTCAGACTTCAAATCCTTCAGAAAATACATAATAATTCACAACCTGTTATTCTAACAACCCTCTAAGTTTATAGGAGTGGTATTTAAAATGTGTCCCAATTTTTGGGCCTTTTCTCCCCCCATTATTTCTGTCTTTGTCCAGATTTCTTGCACTGAGAGGTTGAGGAGTATGGTAGATGTTAGAACTTGTAACTCACATCGATTAGATATTAGTCAGTAATAGAAGATGGGACTATATGCACTTTTTATGACTGTTCAATGCATGTATCAGCATGTAGCTGTGCTGTAACCAGAAGTAACACTTATGCAATCAACATAGAAGGGCAAACTTGGATTTTCTTTGATAGGCTGAAGTAGAACATGAAGATGCAGCACTTAAACAATGCAACTTTATCAGGTCAGTAAGGGTGCTGGTATCTGTAGGGTGCCACTTTCAGTAAATATCTCAGCAGGTGGCATTTCAAGTTAGGAGCTGCTGATGAAAGTTCTGAAGTAAATATTTTGTTACTGCTTAGTACAGAATAAGCTATAGCAAGTTCACTATGCAGGCTTCTTAAAGGCCTCTGAAGAAGCAATGAGACAGGAATATAATGCCTGTCAACATGGATGTTACTAATGCACTAACAGTAAGAAAGCAAACTAGCTAGGGTGACTCCCACAGTTTAGCAGTATTAACCTAGTTAAGTTAAGAGGATCATTTAAATTGCAGAATGATGTTATTTAGCAGTCCATCCAAATGCTGGGATTGTCAATAGTCTTTGTATTACAAATGAGACTTATATAAGTTAAACTGATCCTCAATGACTGCAAAAATTCCTAATGGAAAGCAATGATTGAACACTGGTGAATGTCTCTGCAACATTAGCATACAATAGAACATGATGGTGGAAGAAGTCAGTGGGCACAATAGCAAAGAAAACATGTTAAACTGTGGGGGTCCGAGGCAGGAGGCCATCAATATATGAAAGTGTTAACAGTAATATTAGACATCAGGGTGGGAGCAATCTGAATCTACTAGAAAAAAACAAAAGACAGCTGCAAAACTATCAAAGAACACTAAGGGACAAACCAAGGAATGTGATTAACCATCCCATTCCTGCAAACCACATGCATAATATCATTAGCAAATACTAGCATGTACTGAACCAATTCTAGAACTCATATCCTCCATTATATCTGATGGTACTGTGCTGCAACAGCCAAACAACTAGTTAAGAAACAAATCATTTTGACACTTGGGTAGCATGAGCAAGGACCCAAAGAGGTAGCTACAATATTACATACTGTGTCTGTAGCAGCCTGCAGACAGGGCCATCTGAATACCTAACCAGCACTGTTTTTTTTACAGCCACAACCTCAAAACGTTCTGATCAGGCAATACAAACAATTTGAACTTGCCACGATTCAGACACCAGTAAAGGTAACAAAGAAAAGTGTGCATTCTGACCACAACCAAGCAATAAACAGGCAAAATATATTTTCCTTTTAAATATAAGTGACAGCAGTGTTGGCAGTGACACTAATTCTGTCCTCCTTGTGTGTGTGCCCATGTGTGTGAGAATGTCAACACACACAGTACAGGAAAATGACATCTGCTGTCTGCACTCTTAAAAAACACTCATCACCATCAAGAGCCACCACACAGATAACTATTTAAAGTAGTAAGCAAGATATTTTTAAATAATTCCACTTCTTTACAGCAGTAACCACTGCTGCAACTTGTCAATCATTCCAGTTTATCCACTCCCAGCAATGTTTCCTTTTCATCCTCATGAGTAAAGACGAGAGACCAATGTGCCCAGTGATGAGGGGATGAGTATAGCAATACTCATGTCTTTCTTTGTTTTGTAAAGATCAGTTTGATAAGGCTTGTGTTTGGAATACACAGAAACTCACCCTGCCATAGTACTAAGTCATAGATTTGTAAAATGAGTTCAGTATTTTAATATATGCAGGTTGTAGTTGGAATAAATGGAAAGTTTACACATTTTGTATTTCTATGTAGGGAGTAAGAGTTTTAATGATAAAGGGGTGAGAAAAGGTAATAAGAAGGTTAAGTATAAGTAATAATCTGGTTAATAAGGGGTTAGTTATGATGACTGTCTAGGTCAGTGGATTAAATGCAAGTCTCACCACGGTCTGTAAAAACAGCTACAGGGAAGAACAAATCATCTCACTGAGTCTGAGTTAGGAGGGTTCTAGAACATATTGTCTTCAGCATCTTCTGTGCGAAATGTGTTTTCAGTCCTCATACAACCCTAATGCAATTTATTATGTACTTCTGCAGAAGAAGCAGTTCTCTGGCTTAGTACACAGATTGGCTCTGTGTTTATGATTAACAGAGTGGCAAAATAGGTTTAATGCAGCTGAGGAAAATCAATATTTGTTTTTCCAAGGAAACCTATTTTTTTTACCTGCAGCACAAATGTTAACAGCTGTGAAGATGGTAACAAACTAAGCAAACAGAATTGATGACATTTCTATCACTAGGATGAATATAACATAAGGATGCTGCTCTTCTTAGAAAACAGAAATGTTGCATTTTGTATAAAAAATAATGCAAATTGCTATTTGGTGTGGGCATAGCGATGGGTACTACATTAATCCTGCAGCAAACTATGTTTATAAAAAAAATTAAGATTTAAAATTTAAAGAGAGCTCTGGCTGGTACATCAGTTGTAGTAGTTAACATTTTTGCCATAAAGCTCATGGGTATGAGGTTCTGTTCTGATTTCAGGTTATGTCTGTGTAAGGTTTCCATGTTCCTAGATTCACTTGTAGTCTGGGTTATGCCTGAAAAAGGTTCACAATGAACAAATAAATGAAGTGAATTATAAATATTTATATACAACTAATATTTTAAACATTATCTGCCCATGCTGTATAATCCCAGAATATCGCCTTAGGTAGATGAGTCACTGTTTTGCATTCTTTATGTACCTGCAGAATTAAAAAAGTTTCCCTCTCTAGTCTAGCAGACATTTTCCTTTAGCATTCCAAAGCTATCCTATTGATCTTTCTATCCCAGTCTATGTCAGTTTGTTCCATGCCTTTGTGAAAGACTCTGAGCTAGATCCAACCACTTATTCCAAGCATAAACACTGTATTATTAATATTTCCACAGGTCAAGACTGTAGTCTGCATTTCTTTATCTATAGCTGTTATCTTCTTTTTTCCCATTTTCCATCCCTTAATCTCCAGTTATCATTTTGTGGTTCTTTAGCACAGCCATCATGTCTCTCCTTATCCCTGTGCTTCACTCTGTACCATTTGCTTTTGTACCATAGTGTTCCACAAAAAATCTTTTTATTTCCAGTGTATTTGTGTGTGTGTTGGTTGAAATCATTTCTGCAACATAAGCATATTTACTTATTTGCATGGAAAGGTCCATAGCACTTTCCTGGTACTTGCAAAGGCTAAAGGACTTCTAGTATTCTTTGATATCTAGGGATGGCTAAAGCACTTTTTTTGTGTTTTGAGAAAGACTCAGTGAGAGCCCAAGAAAGTATGACGCAAATGACTCCCTTTGTACTCTTTTCAAAACTTCTGTGTCTCTTACCCACTACTGTCGCCAGTCCTGTACTCAGTACTCCAGATGAGGCTTGACCACTCAGCTGAGATCTTAACCTTATTGCTGTGCCAGTGGGGAGTCTTATTGGGGAATTTGGAGAAAGAGGCAGAAACCACACCCAGACTGACTGTGATCTCTGTGTGCTCTTAAGGGAAGCTGACTAGTTTTGATTATTTCTGTCACCATGTAATATGCACTAGTTGACAGACATGGTATAAAAGGCAGATGCATAATTATTCTACCTTCTTCATTAGCCTTTACTTACTGATGTCACAACACACCCAGGATTTCAAGTGATATAATTATGGGACTCTTAAAGAGGCTAAAGGTGCCATGTAATTGAAAGTATACAAATACTTATAATTACACTTACGGAGGTAAAGATCTGGCTCCATGAACCAGAGGAATGAATCCCTTCCTATGACTCATGAGTGACCCTGGGGCTGATGAAGGTGGGTGTGAGTGAGTGGCTGGCACAAGCTGTAAATGTAGCAGTATGAGGACATGCTGCAGCAGTATGGTGACATGCTGCAGTTGCAGCAGTACGGTGACATGCTGTAGCTGTAGCAGTATGGTGACATGCTGTAAATGCAGCAGTAGGGTGACATGCTGTAGTTGCAGCAGTATGGTGACATGCTGTAAATGCAGCAGTAGGGTGACATGCTGTAGCTGCAGCAGTACCATGACATGTTGTAGTTGCAGTCATATAGTGACATGCTGTAGCTGCAGTGGTGCAGTGACATGCTGTAGCTGTAGCAGTAGTGTAATGTGCTGTAGCTGCAGTGGTAGAGTGACATGCTGTAGCTGCAGCAGTATGGTGACATGCTGTAGCTGCAGCAGTATGGTTACATGCTGCAAATGCAGTCATAGGGTGACATGCTTTAGCTGCAGCGGTACACTGACATGCTGTAAATGCAGCAGTATGGTAACTTGCTGTAGCAGTACAGTGACATGCTTTAGCTGCAGCAGTAGGGTGACATGTAGCTGCAGCAGTACGGTGACATGCTGTAGCTGCAGCAGTACCATGATATCCTGTAGCTGCAGCGGTATGTTGACATGCTGTAGCTGTGGCAGTACAGTGACATGCTGTAGTTGCAGCAGTAGGGTGACGTGCTGTAGCTGCAGTAGTAGAGTGATATGATGTAGCTGCAGTGGTACAGTGACATGCTGTAGCAGCAGCAGTATAGTGACATGCTGTAAATGCAGCCATAGGGTGACATGCTGTAGCTGCAGCAGTACAATGACATGCTGCAGCTGCAGTCGTACAGTGACATGCTGTAGCTGCAGCAGTAGGGTGACATGCTGTAGCTGCAGTGGTACAATGACATGCTATATATGCAGCAGTAGGGTGACATGCTGTAAATGCAGCAGAACTAAGACATGCTGTAGCTGTAAATAGCTTGTATGCAGAAGTGCACAATATGTCCACCAAGTAACACTGTAGAATGCCATTCTAATCATGCTACAGGACATGGAACATGTGGCCAGTAGATACCCTAATGACTCCCTGCTGACTTCCATCAACAAGATATTGCCAGAAGTGGAAGTAATAGGATGACTGGGCAGTGGAAGCTCACGGTCAGGCTGATATGGGGAAAAAAGACAATGAAAAGCACACTGTAAGGTAAGGCTTATTTTTACAACTACAAAATTATTTTTTTTCTGAGTAACGCTAGATAATTAGGATCCAAAATAGGGTATGGCATAAAAGAACTAACACATTAGACTCCCTCTTATTCACTCCTGCTGGGACTGGACCTTAGGCTGGATAAACGAATGACTGGTTATTCAGAAAAAGCATACAAAATAATATTTATAGGTTATAAATCAGCTAGAATAATGGGATTTGTGTTAGCATGCATTTTCCTAATGAATATGAAGTCTAAACTCAAATTTCTGTCATTACGTAACCCTTCTCTGTTGTCTTTTGCTAGGACTATGGCAGAAATGTGATGGCCAGTTGAAGAAAGGTTGGAAAAGAGGGCATCTACTGCATTTGAAAAAACAGCAAATAAAGTTTTGGAAAGAATCTAGAGACCTTGAATAGATGAAATTACAGCAAAATAACAAAATTATAAAGAAACATCTGTCTGCTTAGAAAGAGCAAAAGTAGACAGATACTACCAGAGAAGAAAGGAATATAAGAAATAATCAAACCACAGAAAAAAGGGATGAAAGGACTGGAAACAAAATAAAAAAATATGTTACAGATAGATTAGTGACCCTCCAAATTCCCATAGCTATGCAAGTCATGTGTAACGAAGTGTGTAGGGTCATGTATAATGGAATGTGAAGAGCCATGTATAATGGAGTGTGTAGGGCTATGTATAACAGAGTGTGTAGGGCCATGTGTAATGGAGTGTGGAGGGCAATGTATAACAGAGTGTGTAGAGCCATGTCTAAAGGAATGTGTAGGACTGCATCCACTGGTCAGTTGGTGCACCATTTGGGATTAATTTTCATTGCCTTGTGTCCATTAAGTACTGGGATAGGTTCTAGCTTTGCCACAAATGTGAAATGGATCTAGAAGGCTCTTGGAGAATGAATGACTACTATCATAATTGAGCAAAACTGTTACAGAGGTGACATTTTTAATTTTACATAGTTCTGCTATTCACAGAAACTTTTTAAAGGAAAAAAAAATCTAAAAAAAATGTTAAGCTCAAGAAGACATGTAGAGTATTTACTGAAGTAGGTGATTTTATACCACTACTATTAGACTTACATAACACCAGACAGCACTTGTACCTTGTGAGAGAATCTGCCTTGACAGCATTAAAAGTTGAGCAAAAATAAGTCAGAGTAATGTCACTAAAGTTTATCTACTTCTTTGAAGAAAGAGCATAACATTTACTTAATAAACAGAATAAAAACTATCACAAAGAAATGTGTCATAATTTATTTTGGCAATAAAATAATTGTTAGTGGTTAGACAGGATAGAAATGCATTCCTTACGCTGAAAAAATAACAGTTTTGTGTATTTCAACTCATTAGCACAGGTCATAGATGAAGTCATCATAAGTGATACAGCACGTGTGATCCTATGCAGCTGATATGTCAGCTTTAAGGTGACAGACCTAAGATGAGGTATGCCTGGAATGGCCATGGCTTACATGTAGCTTAAAAATCCCAAAGTGCAGCAAAAAACTGGAAATGTAGTATTATTCCTGGTCACTGGCCTTATTCCACTGTTCATTAAAAATGCCAAGGACATAATTCAATTTTTTCAGATGTTTCCCATCTGCAAGCACTCCTCCGTCAACCTTAGCTAGAAGAAAACAGGTGGAACACACTAGAGTTTCTCTGTAAGGCAAAAATGCAGTGTTAAGATATAAACAATGCCAATTCAGAAAATGGGAGTCTATTAAGGATTAGTAAAATTTTTAAATTGGACTTCAGATAAGTGTTTGCAAAACCTAAGGCACATCTGCCATAAAGTAATATCACAGATGTTCTGTAAGCCTTCTGGAATTTTTACACAAATGTTTAGATGTCATATGCTCCACACTGAAGCATCAATCATAAAACTTTAAGCATTGATGAACTATGATTGCAGGTTAGCTGAGATACTAGGTCAATTTTGAATAAATTAAAAACCTCCTCTGATTGATTCCTAAAGTTATCATGTAATATGTTATATGTCCTACTAATTATTCTTTTTTTAACAGCAGCCTCTGTTCTGAAGTCTACTAAAAAGTCTGCCAGTGCTGGTCTTTCATTTAGGATCCCCCTATTCCTTTCTCTTTGCCTATACTCAGATAATCAGTCCTTGATCGGGAAATCAAACTGGTATCTGTCTCTGTAACTATAAAAGAATACCCACTGAACATGCATGATGGTTTCTTACTACAAGTGGGCATACTGGTTGTAAATGTAGATTCAGAGGATTGAATAGATTCCTAACCTACGTGCCCACTATTAAAACTCAGCACATGGAGACCCTTACTTCAGATGGCTCCAATCTCCTTAAGTGAATGACTGGGCATGCTGAATAGCTCATGAGTGAGAAAGGATTAAAGCACCAAGACAGTGACATCTCTCCGTGCCAATAATGTGAGATTCCTGATGATGGTCTCTATGCTACCAATGCGAGAATTCTGATGATAGTATGTGTTACTGTGAAGATTGGGTGAAGACAGATGAAGGCTGCCAGCCTAGCCAGATAGAATTTTGGAGATAATTCTGTCATCTGTAAAAATTAAAGTAAACCACAGGCTTGTTGTCTTAAATGGAAAAAATAGTGTTACATGTGAAACTGAAAAAAATATCACAGTGCACTCTGCTGTAAGGAAGCTAAATCAAGCATTTTATGACTGTCTTTGATGTAAACACAGCTCCGGCCAGTCTAGGTGAAGGAATTCTTGCTATTGTTTTAAGGCCAGATTTAACGGCTAGAATTTGCATGCATAAATATCCTTAATGGCTTTGCTTCCTGACCTGGTGTGAGCTTACTAAAGAATGCAGCCCGTTAGACAGGGAACCCCAGAAAAGTGTGAAGAATGATCTAATGTGAACCAGGAATGTGACTGTAAAAACAGAGAGTATCAGAGAGCATTAAGCATTTTTGTCTTGACCACCCAACTCAGCACTGTCTTGCTCTATATGTAAGTTTATCTTAGATTTGTGTTTTCTCTTAGGAAATAGCTAGAAACTAGAGATATTAGACTAAGTGTTTTTCTGTGATGTCAGAACTGTACTACTGAATTATTTTAAGTACTTCTCTGTGATTTCTGAACTCTTAACTAGCACTGTGTAGTAAACAGTATCGTCTTGTGTTTGGACTATTTGTTATTAAATATTTTTAAACTGTTTCAACTGTGGCTGTTTTTGTAGAGATAATTTAAGCTCTTTAGAGTTCTTGCATGCCTTTGGCAAAATTGTACACAACCACTCCAATAGCTTTAGCCGTGGGCTATACTACCAATTGGATAATAATATTGCACAGTAATAATTGGACACCCTTTTAAGGGTCTTTGAGTAGCTGATAAATATTAGTGGGTGGTGGCAGGGTACTACCGTATAGTCTGAGAAAAGGGGGCACAGCTGGAGAACCTGTGCCAGCCTTTCCCAGGAGTGTCTGTGTGGTTGTATAAACTCTTCTCAAAGTGTGTGTGTGTGTGTGTGTGTGTGTGTGTGTGTGTGTGTGTGTGTGTGTGTGTGTGTGTGTGTGTGAGCTACTTGGACAGGGAAACGAAGCACTGGTTGGACAGAGAGGGTGCTGGAGGTTTTAGTTTGCCCACTAGGCTGAGATCTGGACTCTATAGCTCTGCCAGTGGGGAGTCTTATTGGGGACCTGGAGAGCAAAGAAGTGACCAGCCTCGGACTGACTGTGATCTCTGTCTGCTCTTAAGGGAAATTGCACTTTACTGTGTGTATTTGTTATCCTTTCCTCCTATATGAGATGCCCTCACTGGTGTTAGTGGTGAGGATTGAGGCTCCTATTGCTGGGCCAGGGCACGGCCATCCTATATTAATTGCTTGGCAGTGGTGGGATATCCACATCACATATTAATTGGTGGCAAATATAACTGGCTTGTAGTGGTGTGGGTAGAGTGAATTCCTGTAGCTTGGGTACAATGAGCTTTGAAGGTGTTTTATACTCTAAATCAGCCATGCAGTGAATACTCCGAGTTCAGATCACAATTGTTTTATTTCTTTTGTTAGCTTAGTTAGTCAGGGTGAGCAGGCAGCATGTCAGCAGAGGAGTATGGAAACCTGACAAGGAGCCAGCTGGCAGAGATATGTCAGGCAAGGGGACTGTTGCATGGAAACCTAAGGCAGACCTGACTGCAGCCTTGTTACAGATGCATCAGAAAAGAGCAACCAGGAGGACAATCAGACTGGCGGTGGAGATAAAATACCATCGGAGAATGGACAGCTCAACCTTTCTGCAGAGGACTTAAAAATCCATCTGGTGCTAAAGAGACTTGAGTTGGAGGCGAGGCGTGTGGAAATAAAAGCAATTGAGAGACTGAGGCATCTAGAGAGTGAGGACAATTAGAGACTGTGACATTTGCAGGCTGAGGAGAATGAAAAACTGCTATGTCTGGAAGTTGAGGAAAAGGAGAGGCAGAGGCAGCATGAGAAGGAGATGCTGACTCTTCACCAGAGTCATGCAGGTAATGGGGAGGGGAGAAACTGGACCCCAGAAGGACAACAGGCCAGTAAATCTCTTCTGCAGTTTAAAGAGGGGAATCATTTTGATAGTTTCGTTCATATGTTTGAGAGGGTAAGCAAACAGTACGTTTCCTGACCCCCTTACTCCATGGTAAAGCTGTAACTGTTTTGTCATAAATGTCTGATGTTGCATGTTTTGATTATACTGCTGTTAAAAATCACTTGTTAGAATTGTTTAAGCTAACACCTGAAATATATAGGAAAAAGTTTTATGAGCATAGACGCAAGGCAGATGAAAGTGTGTGTGAATATGTTGCTGAACTAAGCACTTATTTCCATAGATGGGTGAGTGGATGTCAGGTCACCACTTCTGAAGGGCTGGCAGACCTTTCGGTGAGGGAACAAGCCCTTAGCACTTTGCCTGAGGACATGAGGATCTGGTTATCTGATAGACAATGTGCTACTTTAGATGAGTTGGGGAAGAAGGGAGACCTATACCTGGCAAGCAGGGCAGCCCTGCACAGGAAAGGGGCCCCAGTACTGCTCATTGGTCTAAAGGAACCCATGGTGGGTGGCACAGACAGCCCCAACAGAATCTGCCAGTAGCAGGGGAAACCAATAGTTCAGGTATATGTCCAGGAGCTAGAGTTAAATATTTTGAATGCAACCATTGGGGCCATGTGGCATACAGGTGTCCATGGAGGTAAGGTGGGGAACAAAAGGTGAGGGAGCCAGTAAGTGGGAAAGACAACATGCCAATAGTAGGTTGTCTTGAGACAACAGGGGTACCAAACTACCATCCAGCAGATGTCCTGATAGGGATTGATTTGGATGTGGCAGTACCATGTGCTTATGCAGTTACACACAGACAGGCTAGGAGACAAGCATGTGGGTCTGGTAGCCTGGGGGAGACCCAGACAGACTGAAAACTTGCAGCCAGGACTGGTGAAGTGGTTACTTCAGGGAGGGAGCTACCCTGTAGAAGTGAATCTGAAGATGAGCCACAGCTGCATGTGGGTACTGGTGGTCCCTTGGATAGAGTGACTGCAAAGGCAGAGGTGAGTAGTAGTACCCAGGCTGACAGTGAGGCACCATTGTCCGAGGATTCTAGACTACCTGTGGGATTGGAGCTGAGCAGCTCTCAGAACCTACATTGCAAGGCCTGAGGCAGGTAACTAGGGAGGCACCTGATTCTCAAGGAATGGGGGAATCTGTATACTGGGACAAAGGGTTACTATACAGAGAGTGGACCCCTGAGGGAGGGTTAGAAGGTGACAGAGTACAGCAGTTGGTAGTGCCTAGAACCTACTGTCTGGTGCATCTAGCCATAGCCCATGATATTCCCTTTGCAGGTCATATGGGCATAAAACATACAAAGAGACATATTATGCAGAGCTTCTATTGGCCTGTAATTTCCAGAGCTGTAACAGGGTACTGCAGGACCTGTGAGCAGTGCCAAAAGTTAGGCAAGCCAGTAAACAAGGTGAGAGCTCCTTTGACGCCTTTGCCTGTGACTGAAGAGCCATTTCAAAGGGTAGCTATGGATATTGTGGGTCCTCTGAGTACCCCAAGTTCCACAGGGGAAAAAGTATATCCTAGTGGTTGTGGATTATGCTACACGATACCCTGAGGCAGTGGCTTTGTCCTCCATTGAGGCAGAGGAAAATGGCAAATGCTTTGTTAGAGATTTTCAGCAGGGTAGGTTTCCCAAAAGAAATACTGAATGACAGAGGTGCCAATTTCATGTCAGATCTGCTGGGTTGTCTGTGGAAGTCCTGTGGGGTGAAGCACATGAAGGCCACCTCCTACCATCCCCAGACTAATGGTTTTGTTGAGAGGTTAAACTCTACAATCAAGTCCATGCTACGGGCATTTGCAGATCAGTTTAAGAGGGGGTGGAACAAATATTTGCCCCATCTGTTGTTTGCTTACAGAGAGGTTCACCAGGAATCCACAGGTTTTTCACCTTTTGAGTTGCTGTATGGGCATAGGGTGAGGGGACCTCTAGATTTAATTCAAGATGAGTGGGAAGGTGAGTGTGAGTCTCACAAGGAGTCTGTTGTGGCATACGTCCTAAACGTCATGACAAGGCTCAGGGAACTCATGGGCTTGGCCCACGAGAACCTGGCAGAAGCCGAACAACAGAAAAAGGTGTGGTATGACAGTAATGCTCAAGCTAGAGAGTATGCTGTGGGGCAGCAGGTAATGGTTCTCATTCCTGTCAGACACAACAAGCTGCAAGCAGCTTGAGAGGGACCCTACAAGGTGGTAAGAAAGGTAACTGATGTTAACTACATGACGGAACTGCTAGGCAGATGGCAGGGGCACAAATTGTACCATGTTAACATGATGAAACCTTACCATGATGGGGAGGCCCTTGTGCTGAGCATTTGCAGTGGATTGCAGGAGGAATCTGAGGGAGATATGGGGAGTGATCTCCTCAGTGGGGCTTGGGCTGACACCTCAGTGTAAGGGGTAGCAATGTCCCAGCAGCTATCTCCTACCCAGGTTCGAGAAATCTGAGCAGTGTTGCAGGAATTTGGGGACATGCTCACTGGGAAACCAGGGTGCACCCACCTGGGACAGCACCAGGTGGATACAGGACCCCAAAGGCCTATTAGGCAGGCCCCTTATAGAGTGCCTGAGAGAGTCAAAGAGACTCTGAGGGAGGAGGTACAGGAGATGTTGGAACTAGGGGTGATTCAGGAGTCCAACAGTCTCTGGGCCTCCCCAGTGGTGCTGGTGCCAAAGAATGATGGCAGCACCAGGTTCTGTGTGGACTACAGGAAATTAAATAGTCACACAGAGTCAGATGCTTACCCCATGCCTAAGACAGATGAGGCCCTACAGCAGCTGGGTGGGGCTAAGTTTCTTACAACCACTGATCTTACCAAGGGTTACTGGCAGGTGCCCTTGACTCTCAGTGCTAGAGAGAAGTCAGCCTTTGTGACTCCTTTTGGCTTGTATGAGTTCACAAAGATGCCCTTTGGGATGAAGAATATCCCAGCAACTTTCCAGAGGCTGGTAGAGCATATCTTAGCAGGAGGAGGAGGGTTTGCCCTTGCTTACCTAGATGATATTGCCATCTACAGCCATTCCTGGCCAGAGCACCTTCAGCATGCCAGGGAGGTACTAGGCAGACTAAAGAGGGCAGGGTTGACCATTAAGCCAAGCAAATGTCAGGTGGGTATGGCAGAGGTCTCCTACCTAGGACATAGAGTGGGGAGAGGTAAGATAAGGCCAGAACCTGCCAAAGTGGAAAACATTCAGGCATGGCCCGCACCTGTTACTAAAAAGCAGGTGAGGGCATTTTTAGGGACAGCAGGGTACTCCAGAAAGATCGTCCCCAGTTATAGTACCATAGCTGCTCCCCTCACTGACCTGACAAGGAAGAACAGGCCAGATAAGGTAGTGTGGACCCCAGCATGTGAGCAGGCATTCCAGAAGCTTAAAGAAGCTTTGGGAGGACCCCCCCCCCAGGTTAGCCAGTCCAGATTACAGCAAAGGCTTTGTTGTGCAGGTGGATGCGTTGAACCATGGGGTGGGGGCTGTACTTAGCCAGATTTCTTCAGAGGGAGAAGAGGACCCAGTGATTTATCACAGTCATAGGCTCCAACCCAGGGAGGAATGTTATGCAGCTGTAGAAAAGGAATGTCTAGCCATGGTGTGGGCACTGCAGAAACTTCAGCCTTATCTGTATGGAAGGAAGTTCACTGTTATGACAGATCACAACCCCCTAACATGGTTAAACAGAGCCAGCCTCAAAATGCCAAGTTGTTAAGATGGAGCCTGGGGTTGCAAGCATATATGTCCATGAAGTACTGCAGTGGGATTAGCAATGCCAATGCAGATGGGCTCTCAAGACAAGGAACGGGGTACGGTATACTCAGACCTAACTTCCTCAAGCAGCGTTTCTCAAGGGTCACTTGAAAAACTAGCTTGAGTTCTCCAGGGGGAGAGAGATGTGAAGATTGGGTGAAGACAGATGAAGGCTGCCAGCCTAGCCAGACAGGATTTTGGAGATAATTCTGTCATCTGTAAAAATTAATGTAAACCACAGGCTTGTTGTCTTAAATGGAAAAAATAGTGTTACATGTGGAACTGAAAAAATGTAACAGTAGTGCACTCTGCAGTAAGGAAGTTAAGTCAAGCATTTTATGACTGTCTTTGATGTAAATACAGTTCTGGCCAGTCTAGGTGAAGGAATTATTGCTATTGTTTTAAGGCCAGATTTAATAGCCAAAATAAATGTCCTTAATGGCTTTGCTTTCTGATCTGGTGTGAGCTTACTAAAGAATGTAGCCTGTTAGCTTGGGAACCCCAGGAAAGTGTGAAAAATGATGTAATGTGAACCAGGAATGTGATTTTAAAAACAGAGAGAATCAGAGAGCATTAAACATTTTTGTCTTGGCCATCCAACTCAGCACTCTCTTGCGCTATATGTAAGTTTATCTTAGATTTGTGTTTTCTCTTAGAAATAGCTAGAAACTAGAAAGATTAGACTAAATGTTTTTCTGTGATGTCAGAGCTGTACTGCTGAATTATTTTAATTATTTCTCTGTGATTTTAACCTCTTGGCTAGCACTGTGTAGTAAAAAGTATTGTCATGTGTTTGGTCTATTTGTTATTAAATATTTTAAACCCTTTCAACTGTCACTGTTTTTCTAGAGATAATTTAAGCTGTTTAGAATACCTGCATGCCTTTGGTAAAACTGTATAAAGCCTCTCCAATAGCTTTAGCCGTGGCCTATACTACCAATTGAGTAATAATATTGCATGTAATAATCGGACACCCTTTTAAGGGCCTTTGAGTAGCTGATAAATATTAGTGGGTGGTGGCAGGGTACTACCGTATAGTCTGGGAAAAGGGGGAAAAGCAGAGAACCTGTGCTAGCCTTTCCCAGGACTGTCTGTGTGGTTGTATAAACTCTTCTCAAAGTATGTGTGTGTGTGTCAGCAATTTGGGCAGGGACATGAAGCAATGGTTGGACAGAGAGTGTGCTGGAGGTTTTAGCTTGCCCACTAGGCTGAGATCTGGACTCTACAGCTGTGCCAGTGGGGAGTCTTATTAGGGACCTGGAGAGCAAGGGAGCGACCAGCCCCGGACTGACTGTGATCTCTGTGTGCTCTTAAGGGAAATTGCACTTTACTGTGTGTATTTGTTATCCTGTCCTCCTATATGAGACGCCCCTCATTAGTGTTAGTGGTGAGGATTGAGGCTCCTTGATTGCTGGGCCAGGGCAAGGGCATCACAGGTACAACAGGAAGTCACTGCAATTCCAAAAACACCCATGGAACACTTTCATTGTGAAGTGATGAGTTTAAGCAAATCAACAAGAGAATGTAAACACTGGAGTGCTCCTAACAGAAGGTCTGCAGAGGACATGTTAACTGTAACCATCTCTCTCTCATGACCCTGCCATGGTCCTGCTCTTACTATTATAATGCCTCAGACCACAAGAATCCTAATGCCAATCTCATTCTCCTCCAACCTGACTAGAATTATGCAATCACGTCTGACACATTCCTTGCACTGTAAGCATATCACACCTCTGCATACAGTTGGCCTTTCTGCCCATGGCACCCAAGGTGGCATGCAAAGTATTCTTATTTACATTCCTTTTCCTTTACAGCTTAGGTCTTGACTCTCTAAAGGAGCTAATGACATGAAATCCAGGGTCTATATTATATTAGCGAAAATCCTTTTAAGCGAATGCTAAAACACCAACATGTATTGCGCGAACCACGAATATGCCGAACGCACTAAACCGTGAAATTCAAAAAGTCGAATCCCCATAGTCGGCCAACTCCACCTCCCACTACATACTGCCTACCCAAACAAAATAAATAAACCACATACATACACTAACCAAAACCCTACTTCTAACCCTAAAGTAAAGCACCAAAACCCTACTTCTAACCCTACACTAAACCTTACATGCATTACTATCTATGCACTTACCTTAACCCACACCCTAACCCTAAGGTCCATAACTATCTGACACTTACCCTTCAGCGATATACCAAAGCAAAACAAATAATCCACACACATACATTTAAAAAACCCTAATTCTAACCCTACACTAAACCTTACATACATTACCTATCTATGCACTTACCTTAACCCGCACCCTAACCCTAAGGTCCGTAACTATCGCACACGTACCTTACGGAGCTATACCACAGATGGGCCAAGCATGAGACTTCGACATTTCGAATTTCACGGTTTTGAACATTCAGCGTTTCCGTGGTTCGCGCAATACATGTCACTCTTTTCGTATTTGCATAAAAGGACTTTCAAGCATCTAAATGGAACCCAGAAACCATTACTTAATCCTCTCTGCTCAGCTATCAGGAGACTGGTAGTGGTTACCATGATCACCTTCTAAATGTCTGTTCTAAGATCTTTCACCTAACAGATGCTGCCCATGTGGAAATCATTGCTTCAACGTCAAATACAGAAGCTACTACAGTGACTACTTTTAAGAAGGCTTCTGAAAGATTTCTTTTCCAGAAGGTACTTTAACAGATAATGATTTATTATTGTATTACTGTTTATACTTCATTTTAACACTGTTGCATTGTATATTTGTTTTATTACTAAAAAGCCTAGGATTAGCAATTTGTCTGACTTAATTAGTTGGTAAAAGTCCTAATAAAATACAATTCTGTCAAGAATTGCTGCAATAGTTTTATATATATATATATATATATATATATATATATATATATATATATATATATATATATGTGTGTGTATTTGTTAAATGGGTAAAGCCCACTGGACACAAGTGTCCCTTTTCAGGCAAACCCAGGAGCATTGCCTGGTTAAGTGATTAGGAGGCAAATGAAGGTGGAAGTAATACAAAGCTGCACCTCAACCACATAAAGAAGCTCATTAACAGTTCAGAGCCTTAAGCATATATGCCAACTTCCAAAACAGGGAGATAGTTTTGTCACCTTGATTGGTAATAATTGAATGCATGCATCATACAGTAACATCTAGAAATAATTGCATCCTTGTGAGGCTGTCACTGGATTTTGTACTAGATTCTAAAGCACTCTTATGCCGTTACAGCCCTTTACAAGGACTAGGAAAAATGCGAACATGTACTTTTTACTACTGGCCTCTTGATGGACCATTTGTAATGAAGAATATAAGCACAGATGTAAAAAATCTTACCAAATCTGATGGTGTCTCACTTTTATTTGGGTTCAATGCCACACTAAAGTGCAGAGTGTTTCAAGGGCAGAAATGATCCTGTCTGTAGTATATAAATATATATCCAGTCTATTCTTTTAACACATAGTGATTACACAAATTAAAAATATATATATTTTTAAGTTGGCTGCAACTCTTCAGGACTTGAAGAACTTTACTACATAAGGGCTGTCATAATCTGCTTAAGTTTTTTCAAATATTTATTCATTACTTAAGCAATATTGTCTATCCATTTTAGCTGCTGCAGTTCCCTGCTTTGTTTTGCATCAGATCTTTCCCGCATCAGTATATTCTCAAAGGCATCCTGATTTTGAATTATTTGGCCAAAGGATATGAATTTTAGTTTAATTATCTGACTTTCTATTGAACAGTGAAGATTTATTTCCTTTGGTATTGACTGATTTGATATTACTGCAGTCTACAGAATTCTCAAAACCGTTCTGTAACACCAAAATTCAAAAGCATTGAATTTCTACTGTACAAACTTACTTAAGGTTCAAGTCTCAGAGACATATATGAATATGTGGAACTCTATGGACTTTTGTTGACAATGTGACGTTTTTGTAGTTTAAAATGTTATCTAGATTTGCCAAAGGTTTTCTTCCACGAAACAACTGTACTTTAACATCATGGATGCAGTCACTGTTTGCAAAGATTTAGCCCATGAAAACAAAAGTTGTCATCGCTTCGACTTCTTCCACATTCATTTGCAAAGAATTGACAGAGTCAGATGATATCATTTTATTTATTTTTTATGCTGACCATCTTTATTTGTAAAAATCTAGTAATAACAAGTGAGGGTTTTTTGTATGACTCTGTTACAAGACAATTTCATGCTGCCCGCCTCTAAAATACATACACATTATACTCACCATGTAACTGCATGGCAAACCATCCAACAGCATTAAAAACTGCGACACACCTTACATTGCCATGCAAATGGCAGACTGAAGCAAAGTGCACAGCTAACCATCCAACAGCTTTTAAAGTCTCTTTAGATGCTTTATGCCGCTATAACACTTAAACTTGCAATACATTACATCAGCTGCAACTCCCCATGTAGTACAAAGAATTATGATTAGGTCTCTCATCATAACCGTTTGTTATCTCTTCTCAAACTATATTCAAGAACTATAGTTCTCAGACTTTGCCCCTAAGGCAAATTTCTTTAATCTGTTTCTTAAAATCCAACAAGTGTCATACCTATATTTTATCAAAGTCATACAATCCAAAAATATTTGGGTCTATATTATTCGTCAAATGGCTATTCAGTGAATAACCATTCGTTGAACACCTATTTATCAAAGCTGCTCTTTATCAAATGGCATATTTTAACTACGGCAAACCAGCGGTTGGCCACCATCTGGAATTTGCCCTTTTCCCCACTGTAGTGTGATCTCAGAGTTGGCATATTTAGTTGGTGGTGGGGTGGGGGGTATAGCCCGGTAGCTTGGTTGGCCAACCATGGATTAGCCCTAGTTAAAATCTGCAGTTCGATGAAGAGCAGCTTTGATAAATAGGTGCCTGACAAATGGTTATTCACTGATTAGCCAGTCAATGAACTGATATAAACTCTGAATATTTATGGTAGAAAATTGAGCTAAGAGTGATTGGCAAAGCAGCTTTAAGACAACCTGTTACTCCAGTAGAGTGACCCAGATTAAATGAATAATTTATCACTACCTAAACTTATTAAAATATCTTCATTATTCACAACTACAACAAATATGTAAAGGAGTGTATTACAGTGACATACAACTGTTCTCAGATGTCTTTAGCCCTCAATAATATGTCATGCTGTAATCAAACATGATCCATTATTCCGCAACAATATGCACATTATTCATGACTTAGTAAATGAATAGTGTATGTAAAACAATAGGGGTAAAAATACACCTGCTTTGATAAGAACAATGCACAAAGAACCTGCAAATGTTATTTTGCTCCAACATATCCATCCATCCATCCACCCACAACCCCTTTTCCCATTTTGCACAGATATTAATTGAAAACTGTAATTGCTCACTGTAACACAGCCATCAATGATAATACTGAAAAAATTAGCTAAAAATGTCATTATCTTCAAATGATGCATGAATCTTCTGAGAAAAAAAGACATCACAAAGTGGGTTGCAAGTAGAGAATGACTCACAAAACCAGATGTGCAGCTTTGATGCTGAAGATTTAAGCTCAATAGCCTAAGTATATAATGCTGCATACAGAGAAAGCCAAATATGAGGAAATAATTATTTTCAGGAATGAAACAAATGACGGCATTAAAAAATCTTTAACTAATTAAGAATAGCAAAGCTTTCACTTTGAGCTACAAAAGAAAACACAACTTCAGTTGGAAATAGGGACTGATAATGCAGTTACAGAGGTTCCTGTTGTGGCTACAGCTGGAACAGTTAAGCATTTTAAACATGATATGAAATAGGCTGAATATATAGACAAGTACAAGGGACGTACACTGAATATACAGGCAAGAGTAAGGGATGTAGGTGGAATATATAGACAAGTACAAGGGACGTACGCTGAATATAACGGCAAGAGTAAGGGATGTAGGCGTAATATATATTCAAGTACAAGGGACGTAGGCAGAATATATAGACAAGTACAAGGGACGTACACTGAATATACAGGCAAGAGTAAGGGATGTAGGTGGAATATATAGACAAGTACAAGGGACGTACGCTGAATATAACGGCAAGAGTAAGGGATGTAGGCATAATATATATTCAAGTACAAGGGACATAGGCAGAATATATAAAGTAGAGGGACGTAGGCTGAATATAACGGCAAGAGTAAGGGATGTAGGTATAATATATATTCAAGTACAAGGTACGTAGGCAGAATATATAGACAAGTACAGGGACGTAGGCTGAATATAACGGCAAGAGTAAGGAAGGAAGGTGGAATATGTAGACAAGTACAAAGGACGTACGCAGAATATATAGACAAGTACAGGGACATAGGCTGAATATAACGGCAAGAGTAAGGGATGTAGGCGGAATATATATTCAAGTACAAGGGACATAGGCAGAATATATAGACAAGTACAGGGACGTAGGCTGAATATAACGGCAAGAGTAAGGAAGGTAGGTGGAATATGTAGACAAGTACAAAGGACGTACGCAGAATATATAGACAAGTACAGGGACATAGGCTGAATATAACGGCAAGAGTAAGGGATGTATGAATATATATTCAAGTACAAGGGACATAGGCAGAATATATAGACAAATACAGGGACGTAGGCTGAATATAACGGCAAGAGTAAGGGACGTAGGCGAAATATGTAGACAAGTACAAGGGACGTAGGCTGAATATAACGGCAAGAGTAAGGGATGTAGGCGGAATATATATTCAAGTACAAGGGACATAGGCAGAATATATAGACAAATACAGGGACGTAGGCTGAATATAACGGCAAGAGTAAGGGACGTAGGTGAAATATGTAGACAAGTACAAGGGACGTAGGCTGAATATATAGACCAGTACAAGGGACGTAGGCTGAATATATAGGCAAGCACAAGGGATATAGGCTGAAAATATAGATGAGGAACAATTTATATAGACAGATAGAATATATAGACAATTTAAACTACTGCTAAAGGAACACCTAACCAAAAGCTGGCCTTGCTCCTGCACTAATCCAGTTTAATCATTCTGTCCTTCCTTATTCTTACAACCAAAATATCCCTTCCCTTACTAAATTCTAACATCCAAACTATCCCTTCTCTCACGGAAATCAAATTTCTCTCTACCTATCTCAAGCTCACTACTGTTCTTATTTTTATCTACCTATCTCGCGCTGCCTACAATTTCATCATATTCCCTACTTCTTGTACTTTACCTTGATATTGCCTTAGCTATCACTGTTTAGAAAAGTAACACTAGCATAACAACAATCAGCCGTATTCTTTTTCATATACCATACATGTACCTCATAAATATTTACCACCAAAACCATGAAATTGATCTACTGATCAGTCATTTCTCTATGATGGCACAAGCTATTTCATGCTAGTTTGTTATCTTTCTTCTTTTTTCCACTTTATATTACTCTGTCAATTTTTATTGTTTATGTATAAACTATTTACTACCTATATTTACCACAGTTGTGTATTCTTGATTATCATCAATTTTTTGTAATGTTTTTAATGTATTTTTGTAATGGAGCTTTTCTCCCCCGGGCTCCACTGAAAAAGGGCCACTGGCCCAGTCGGACATTCCAGGTAAACAAATGTAAAATAAATAAATAAAATAAAAGGAAAGGGATGTAGGCTGAATATATGGACAAGTAAAAGGGACACAGGTTGAATATATAGACAAGAACAAGGGACATAGGCTGAATATATAGATAAGAACAGGGGACGTAGGTTGAATATATGGACAAGTAAAAGGACATAGGCTGAATATAGATGAGTACAAGGCATGTAGGCTGAATATACAGACACGTATAAGGGACATAGGCTAAATACACAGACATGTGTAAGAGACATAAGGCTGAATATACAGGCAAGTACAAGGGATGTAGGCTGAATATATATACACAAGTACAAAGGACACAGGTGAATATATACACAAGTACAAGGGATTTAGGCTGAATATATAAACAAGTACAAGCGACACAGATGAATATATAGACAAGTACAGCGGATGTAGCCTGAATATATACACAAGTACAAGTGATATAGGCTGAATATACAGACAAGTGTAAGGGATCTACAGTGACCACTGATGTCAGGTTAAGGAAGTTCTGCGTCTCCTTTCAGGAAAACAGACAGACAGGGTTGAAAATTACCAGGAACAGTATGCAACTGTCGACTTGCAAATTCTGAACTCTCAGGGCAAAATAAAAAAAATGCATGTCCCATTATGTAATAATTTTTACCACTTTGTATGTTAACAATTCCTCTCTGACCTCTGCAACCCAATCTGTTGTCTGTACAGGAATTGCACAGCTCTGGTAAAATCCATGATTATTTCAATGGGACAGGCAAGTGCTGAAGACAGTGTGTTCGGTCTGACGATACTCTAGCAGCACCAGCAGTCATTGGAGAATAAACTTGACAACTTGCTTCTGCTACTAAATACAGTTCTAGCAGATAGTAAGTTAAAAAAAAGTCTGCAGGAACATCATTCAAGCATGGGTACTCAGGACCTCCTTCCTGGAGTGTGTAAATGAGGAGAGAAGTACAGGTCTTTTCTTAACAAAGCTGAAATCATGGAATGCCAACTGCAATATAGTGGGAAAACTGAAAGATAAATATATAGTTTGCTTGTAATGCTACTCATTCATTTACCTAACTATAACCAGTGGTACAGCAATAACCCATTCTAGAAACTTAAACCCATACTACGTCATCAACAACACTAACCATCATGACTGATACCTAACTAAACATGTACCCCACTTCTGGAATACACTGCCCTTACCTATTACATACAGTACTGCCCTAGCAATCTTTAAAGCCAAACTGAATGACTGTATGAGTGCAAATTTTTACCATAGGTATGTGGAGAAAGTGTACTTAATGGGGGACACTGTGAGTCTCCCACCAGTATTGGGTGATGTGGTTAAGCTTCTCAATGGTCTTCTTTGCCCAGATGCTTCATAAAAACCTATGATCCTGTACTACTCCTCCCCTTACTACTGCTACTTAAATCACTTCTATACACTTAGAAGAATAAGGTGAGCTAACCAAAGTAGAAGAAACACAAGTACCATCTTATCCAGGTGAAAGGTCCAAATACAACAAACAGCCAAAGGATAAATCCACCAAAACAAAAGGACTCTGAGATGGCCAGGTCTCCAAAGTATAACCTTTTACTGAAGGCACATGCCTTCAATAAAACGTTATACTTTGGAGACTTGGTCATGTCAGAGTCCATTTGTTTTGGTGAGCTAACTAAATATAGTACCCTGGTTGAGATAAAGCAGTGACTGCACTCTGTTGCAATGGTTAAGACCCAGACCTTGTCTGCCTTTACGCTGGTGTATGGAAGACCTTGTTTAAGGATACTGCCTCTCCCTTGGGAATCCTTTAGAACTGGGGCACACACACACAGACTCACACAGACACACACACACACACTTTCTGTCTCTCTGTTTCCCAGAATCAAGAATATATTTTGATCAAGCCAGTTAAAAATCTTCTTAAAGTAGAAAGTTATCATCTGATTTCTTTATTTAACACATATGCAAAGATCCATGCTAAACGTATTTTCAGGACACTGCAACCTTGACTGCTAAAGTTAATTCATGAATCCCAGACTAGTTGTGTCAAAGACAGTTCCATCTTGGATTTCTTGCAGATTACTCACATACATTTAGGCCCAGAGGCTCTCCCATACTCTAATAACCTTTTTCATTGACTTTAAAAAAACTTTCTGATTACATAAAATGGTCTTATCTCTACTCAGTACTGCAGCACTTTGGTCTTTCTTCCTCACTAATTAAGGGTATTTTAGAATTATATAATTATCCTTTCACTTTTATGTTTACAAATTCCACCATTTCACCCTTCACTTCATTGCTTAAGGGAAAGAGGCAGGGATGCCTACTGTTCCCCATATTTTTTCTCTTTGGAATAGAGCCATTAAATTCCATCTGAAGGACGCGAGACTGATATGCTCCTGCTATTTCCAAAATTCATGTAGTTTGCACACCTCTCAAGACGTAACTGATCAAAAGCATAAAGCTGGGTTTAAACAACGATGTAAAAAGCAACATATTTAGAGTAATAAGTCCTCTCCTCTTCAGCTGGTGTAGTATGAAATGAACTTAAAACTCCAGTAGAAAATTAACTTAAAACTCCATAGAATACTTTAGTCCTATAGAAAATTGCATTTATCCCTGCCAAGCAGAATAAACACTGAGTCAAGGTGTATTTCAAACTCTCGTACATTCTACATAATGTCTCAATCATGCATAACAATATACAGCTGAGAAACATTCATGGACTAGACAGACAATTCATTTGGGATTGGAGAAAACAGAATTCTACCACAGACATTATACACTCCAGCAACCTATTGAGGATTAGGCGCAAAATATTTGCATACACACACACACATACACACACACACACACACACACACACACACACACACACACACACACACACACACACACACACTCACGTATATATACACTCATACATGTGACTGAGATGACAACACCAAACTGTAAATATACCGAATGATTACACTACCAAATTTTTTAACAGGGAATGTATGGACTTGGCCAATATTCAATATAGAAACACCACAATATGTCAAATCCACCCAGGTGGGGGCTATGCCCCCCACACCCCCTTAACTAAATATACCAACTTCGGGATCACAGTACACTGGGGAAAGGGCAAATTTCCTCATGTTGGCCAAGTGAATACATTCCATGTTAAAACATTCTCTAGTGTAAATGTTCAGTGTATTCAAGGTTTGGTGTTACTGTCTCAGTAAATTCTGTTTCGGGTGCGTGGTCTTTCGAGGATTAGAAGTAGACCTGTGTGTGTTTGTGCACATGTCCTGTTTGATGCGGAGGAAGATCCTCCAACATGGGCCCACATATCAGCAGCTTTGTTGGGGAAGCACATTTCATAAGGCAATAGGATGCTATATCAATGCACTACATGGTCATGTATGCTAGCCTTGCATGCAGATCTGAAATGCTTAAATAAGGCAACCCAGTTGTGTCTTGGACTTACTAGTTTGAGATCACTGAGAACTGAGAATGGGGAATAAGCTCCTTTGGTGGCACTCAGATGTGACAAATAGTAATGGGGAACTTTCTCATTTAACCAAAATGGTGGATATGAAGCAGCAGATTGCAGCTTCATTCAGCCTTATGAGGGAAACTTCAACTTGGGAGGCCAAGAAGTATGTAAGTCCATTCCTTTTAACTTCACCAAGCCCTTGAATTATCATCATTTACTTAAGTCACAGGAGAGCAGCTGACCTTATCAGACTAATCTGAGAGGAGCTTTAACTCATTTGGCAGAATAGGGCAGGTTTGCTGACTTTGTATTTATATTTTGCAATGTAGGATTCCTACTCAAATTAAACTTACCAGGATATTAGATACCTTTACTGAAATTTCACAGCAGCAGAGGAAAAAAAAGGCAGCCTCCACTGCTCAGCTCCAGGTGATAAGTCCAAGGAAAACAAAAAAGAAAGCCAAGTCCACCACACCAGACAACAGAAAGCAATAAACCATGAGTTTACGGGAGACCAATAGCCAGCTGCAGAGACTGGCAAAAGCTTCTAGGCTGTATAGCAATGCTGTATGGTGGGATCTTCTCTCTCTCCTAGGAGGGTTGTCTACCTGGGAAATCTACCTGCGGTACAGTGTGCTTTCTGGTTGCAATTCCTAGTAGATGTGTGTGCAGTTATTCATTTGGCATTTCTCAAAACATCCTGTATAGGAATATTTCTAATGAGAGCTGCTGACATTAATTCTGCACTAGATAAATGTACCCTAAAAACTGTCTTGTAAAATGCACCTACCATTGCACCAAAGGCAATTAAGTTAGCACACTACTTTGATAGAGCTTGTTTACTGATTCACATAAAGTTATTCAGGGAATCAGACCCTTGATGTCCATACCAGAACAGTCCTTTTCTGTCAAAGGGCTGCCATGTAATTCCCAAGGTTGGAATGAACACAGCAAGGCTACTAATGAATGCAAACTTCTAGGGGTGAAAGTCCTAGCCAGGCAGGGTTGTGCCAATGTGTCAGCTTCCGTGGTGAAGACAAATTTTTTGCTGGCTCCAAACACAGGGAAAATGTCCATGCTAGCTTCAGACTCTCATATCAGGAGGCAAAACGTCTGCACAGGTGAGAATTGCAAGTGATAGCCTTAAGTCCCAAAGTGTTCGAAGAAAATACTATCCTACCCATCATTTAGCCCCTCAGATAACCCTGCCAATTAGTTGTGCAGGGGTGTCCAACCAGTCCTGGGAATACTAGGCCCTCATTATAATGAAAGAGAAGTCATCTATGGGATAAGAAGAAAAGACCTCACTCCAAATTATGAATAACAATAGCAGGCATCAGATGTTCTGCATTTTATAGCAGGAGAGCAACGATGCCTCCACTAGCTGCAAAGCAGAGATAATCAATGAACATAGCAGGCACATCCCATGGACCTGTTCTGGACCTATGTACAGGAAAGGGGCTACACACAATGTAATCTAGTTAATGGACATGCTGTGACTTTAAATGAACCAGAAGTGCTCCAGGACTCTTAAGATCTGCATATTATGAAAACAAAGATTTCCCTATGCCTGACTCTGGAATGTAATTAACTGAGGTGGTAAGCTTGAATCGCCCCAAACCCCGGTCATAACAAAACTCATGAGAGAATGAGCTCATGATCAGCATGAATAGGAAATTAAACTGGGTGGAGTCTATGCTCAGAGGTAGTACACAACAGAGAGAGGCCTATACCAGCCCAGGCAATATATCTAACTTAACTTAGCTGAAATCCTATACCCATGACACAAAAATCACATGAAGAACCAAATAAACACACAAACTGTCACTTCTGGGATGCAAACCTTGGTGCAGGCTCATCCTGCAGTTCTTCTTTGAATTGAGCTAACCAAGCCAAATGAGTTGAGAGTGAAGCCATAGCAGAAGAAGCCTTTGCCCCTGGCTACCCCTGAACCATGAATGGATGATTCAAGGTGCCACTGTCTATAACCTGGCTAGGTAGTCAAGGAACCAAACCAATCAAATGTAGGTATGTGGGCAAACATCCCAGAATGCAAACCCCAAACAGGAGCTAGAGATGCATTTTTCCCACCTTAAACCCTTGCAGAAACAGAGGATCAGAGTGGAAACAAACTCAGCTAGTTGAGAATGACACCTGCTCCTGGGGGAATACACAGACCAGGTGAACCTACATTTAGAAGGCAAAAACTTCATCCAGTCCACCAAGCAGAAGCACAGGCAATACCTCAGTTTTCCAATGGCAATGGATAGGAATCCTCCCACCAATACCCTGATAAGCATTCTTTCACCATTCTTCCCAGAGTTAAAAAAAAATAAAAAATAAAAAATTAGCAGATATAGTACACGGAGCCAGTGTAAAGGTACCTGGAAATGTGGTTTTTGCAAAGCCTGCCCTTTTATACGGACACATAATATATTTGAACACCCAGTCACGAAGAATAGTTATTCCTTTCAAGGTTATGCCACATGTACCACTAAGAACATTCTATATTTAGCCATCTGCGAAGCATGCTCTTCCTACTATGTAGATCAAACAAATAGGGCTTTTAAGGAATGGATTTTACACCATCTATCAGACACAAGAAATCAAGTAGCTACAAATACCCTGTATCGGCATATTAGGGTGGAAAAAAATCACAGTTTCAAATTTATGGCTCTAATGAAGCTGAAAGAAAGCCCAATGGGAGGTGACATGAGAAACATTACAGAGGTGGAAGAGACCAAGTGGACTATGGAATTGAGAGCAGATAAACCACCGGGGCTTAATGGAATGGTACCTCTAAACCCATTCTGAAAGAACGGAGCATAAACATAAAAAGTAGAAACTACTTGCAATTTTGGAGGACTACCATCAGAGGGACCTGTCTCCATTAGCCATGGAAGAGGAACCACCCCTGAACAGCATGATTGGTTGAACACTGTTTACAAGTTTTCTCTTGATGGGAGTGAATAAAGGATCTGAAGAAGGTTTTACTGAAAGTGCTTATCCTACATTCTCTTAGTTTGTTTTGTCTTTTAAGAGTTTTATTAAATCACAGATTTTATCATGTCTATGGTGGTACGTCTGCATTGTTTTTTTAATTTTTCTCAGAGTTGAAACCTATGCCTAAGAAACAATAAGGTTCAGGAGAACACAGACGTTTTTGCCGGTAATGTTTGTATTCAGTATACATCATTCACAATTTACTGGTTCTCGAGCAATTGCTGAACCCTTCTCCCTTCATCCAGAAAAAATGTATGAACCTTTCAGGGTTAAAAATTCTGCAGCTGTCAGAAACACTTGTTTTCTTTCAGAGCCTTAAAACAATTTCTGTAGTGCACTACTACAAATATATTCAGTACAACAAAATATTTGGCTTAACTGCTGAGAAAACTCACCACTCAACTTCATTTCTCCCTTGCAGGACCTCCTCAATCTCCTGCCTACATCTGAGTTGGTATTCAGGGTGCTTTGCCAAATTATAGAGTAGCCAAGAGATGCCACTGGCTGTAGTATCATGGCCCCCAAACATGAAAACATCCACCTCATTTTCAATTTCTTCATTGGTCAGTCCAGCTCCAAATTCATCCTAAAATACAGACAGAAATACTTAGCTCCTTACCAAGTAACAGTATATTCTTAGAATGACAACAAATATTAATGATTTTGTAACTGTATGAGTAACTTAGGTTACACACACCTTATACAATGTCCACATTGTGTATTTTCCTTTATTTTAAATTATCCTTACCGCATTTCTGGCCAGGTTCAGCAGCACTAAAAACAGGTTTAAGTGATTTAGACTGGCTTTATCTCCAAGCAAAGGCATACAGTTTAAATGTCACACATCAGGTAGTATTTGTCTTAAAATAAAAAGTAACTGATACCTTCTATAAACATCCTCAAAGGCTCTGTAATTAAATTCCATTTACCCTCTGCATATTTCTTATTCTAATATCTAAGTAAATTACCTCAAGATCAAAGTGCCTGTCTTTATTGGGTAACCCTTTGAAATATTGGGACTCAGAGTACCAAGTTCCAAAACATGAAGAACAAATGGCAGAAAATCTGGACTTTTGTACACTAAATCCAAGACTGACATTTCTCAGAATATACTGATGCAAAAAAACGGAAAACTGGTGTAAACAAAACAAAACAAAAGGTAGCAAGCCAAAGTAATCCAAAAGCATTCCTTTACTTTAATGCAATTTATTAATCAAAACAAGTAGCATTTTCGCTTCAGAAAAATACTGAAGCTTCCTCAGAAGTACAATAAAAATTCATTGGCACCAACAGTTTAAATCGCCAAAGGAAGCGTGTCAAATGACATCACTTCCTTAAAGAATTGCCACACGTTAGACATCGAACCATATAAGAACTAAAAACACATAAATACCAAGTAAAATCATACTTCATAGTTAAAATAAAAAGTTGACTAATGAATTAGTCATTTAACCCTATAACTTCACAATCTGTTCATTTAATTCAATCTATACAAAATTAATATTAATATCTAATATATACAAAAACAACACAAAGTAGAGCCTTACCTACTCACAATAATAATGACCTGAACTATAAGCTATTAGAAAATATAAAAGTAAAAAAAGAGTATTTAATCATATGAATGCATATGTTAAAATATTAAAATACAAATTAATAATTAATTTATAGTTAACTAAACAGATGTCTGTTGTTATTGTTTGACTAACCCATCTCATATAACTCCTAAGTTTCAAAACTACAGAAATGTTGCAATTCTCATTTAAGCCTGGGACGTTGAAAGCGTCCAATTTTAACTGCCACTCAAGCTCTCGTCTTTCTAACAAAAGGGATAGAGGACCACCCCTAAAACTAGGGGGTACATGGTCAATCCCCATAAATTGAAAATTGTGGCCAGGGTTATTAACAATGTGTCTGGCCAACGCGTTCTCAATTTTTTGGTTTCTAATGGCATAAACATGTTGGTAAATCCTTTCTCGGAATTTTCGCTCCGTTTTCCCTATGTAGAAAGCATTACAACATTGGCAAAGCGCGACATAAACCACAGATCTGGTTTCACAGTTGATCTTGTGCAGTATGTCATATTTATGGTTCTTGACCTTAAACATTTGACCTGTTTTAATAGTGTGACACCAGTTACAGGCTCCATACAAAAATGACCCTTTTTGTCTAACAAATGAAATTAGATTTCCATTATTTTGTACCAATTCTTTAAGGTTGTTTCCCCTTCTATAAATCACCCTTGGCCGAGGTCCCATTTTCCCAAGGAGAAAGGAATCACAACTGATGAAGTGCCAGTTTTTGCAAATGGTAGCCCAAATTTCTTTGGATTCCATACTAAATGTTGTAATAAAACTGGTTGAAAACTTTGGTTGTGCAATAGGACGATCATTGCCTGACAGGTCCACCTTTTCAATAATGTCAGGGAGGCAAACATCAGGGGCGACAACTTCAAATGGGGTCATTTTAAACTCAAGTAAAGGTTTGAAAAAACCTGTAGATCTTTTAAGTCAATCTCATCAATGATCAAATCAACTAAGGACACGGGGTAACCTCTATTAATAAAAAGCCCTTTCAGAAAATCACATTCTTTCTGGAAGGCAGTGTATGTGTTACACATACGGACCTCCCTAACCAGTTGGCCTTTTACTATAGCTCGTTTCTGTTTATACGGGTGGAAACTGGAAAAGTGGAGAAGAGAATTGCAAAATGTAGGCTTCCTAAATACTGATGAGACTAACTTCCCTCCCTCTAAATCCTTGGCCAAACTAACATCGAGGTAATCAATATGGTCTACTGCAAATTGGTGAGTAAATCTTAAAAAAGTAGTAGTCGAGTTCATATGCTCCACCAATTTTTGGGCAAGGAGGGCATCACCCCTAAGAAGGATGAAAATGTCATCAAGGAATCGGGTATACATAATGATGTGTTGATTGAATTCCAAAACTTCCAAGATGAACTTCTTCTCCCAGTATGCCATAAATATATTGGCAACACTGGCCCCACAGGGTGACCCCATGGCTACACCCTGTTTCTGAAGGTAGATTTGTTTATCAAAGGTGAAAAAATTAGAGCTAAGCACAATGTCCAAAAGTTCTATAGCAACATCAACATCATTCTGTGTAGCATTAATCTCCTTTAAAAACAAACCAACCCATTCAATGGCTTCTAAGTGGGGGATGGAAGTATAAAGATCTACAACATCAATAGTTAAAAAAAGTTGTTAAGTTTGTCAAATTTAATGTTACCTATGTTCCTCAAAAATGACCAAGAGTCCTTGCAGACCGTAGGAATGGCCTTGATGTATTTAGCCAAGATTTTATCAACCAGTCGGGCACAAGGGTGAGTCATGGAAGATCTACCGTCCACAAGAGCTCTCATGGGTGGATTCTGTAAGTTCTTGTGGATCTTGGGGATCCCAAACATGACTGGCATTTTTGGGAATGAGATGTCAATGAAATTATATGTTTTAAGATTGATTTTACCGACCAGGAACATGTCCCTAAAGTAGCCTCTAATCCTCCTATATGAACCATTCATCTCATTTAGAGAAGATAAACTATAGGCAGGAGAATCAAGAACTGACAACATTTTTTCTGTGTAGGCTATATTGTCTAAAACAACTAAACCACCACCCTTGTCTGGCTTGATGATCCTGACAGGTGACTGTCGAAGATTCTTCAATGCTAGCATTTGATCTCTGCTTGTGTTAAATTTGGGTGGGATCAGATTAGGGCAGATGGAAGTTCCTATATGTCTAAAATCGACGTCACAAACCTTTTCAAAAGTTTGAAGACCGAGGTGGAGTGGGGGGTTAAATGTACAAGACAACCTTACGTCAAAACCCCCTTCTCTACCATCGTCACTGAACAACAAATCTAGATTAAGTTTACGGACGAAACATTTCAAGTCAATAATAGCTTGTGTTAAATTGAAATGCCGACCAGGAATGAAAGTATTTCCCAAAGCTAACATTTCAATGAGTTCTGGTTCCAAATGGACGTGGGAAAAATTGTAAATTTTAAAGTCCCCTTTACTGTTGGTTTGTATACAGGGAGAGGTAGGCACAATATCCACTCCTACTTCCATACGGTCTAAACTCGAAACTTCGAAATCAGGATGGAAAGATATTAGTTCATCCGGGTTCTGTTCTTGTAAGTCCGTTGAGGTTGTTGACCTAAAAAATCATTGTTACCTGCATTATTATTAAAGATCTTATTGTTAAAGTTCCTATGTGGATTAGAGATATTAGCTTTAATCCTATTACTACGTCTTAAGCCGGTATCAAAGTTGTCACCTCTGTCTTCCTCAAAACTAGTTGGATTAGAAGAATCAAGAATGCCGTTATTCTCCTGAAAACAATTTGTGGCTGCAGCAGTGAAACCTTCTCGTGGGAGGGGCTTTTGCAGTTTATGGTAAGCATTCAGATACTGAAAAGCAGATCTGTCCCTCCCCAATTTCTTATTTTTGTTCTGTTTTAATTTGACCATCAATGAATCAATACTGTGAAAAATACGATTATAATCGTATTTGTATCTTAGAAAATCAATGTCCACCTTAATAGTTGCATCAAGGTTATTGATATCAGCGGTCAAGGTGTCAATGCATATAATGTAGTGCTTAACCAACAGTTCAATGAGTTCAGACCCCTGTCGTTGGAATAGGGCCATCAGGTCGGAGTGAAAAGTAGTATCAAGTATCAACCCAGAAGGAGAAAATTGACTCCGCAAGCCTTTAGGAATGATTTTTTCCTTTAGGCATTGCTGAAAGTAAGCTACCTCGAGTTGCAGTTTCTTTAATTTGAGCAACTTGATATCAAGTTGCTTCAATTTATTGTTGATAGTGTCCGTATTAATCGAAGGCTCTACTTGCCCCGAAGCCGGTCGATCCTCAGACAAACTTTGACTGAAAACGAAAGGATCCAAATTACCAATCCAGTCCGCAATCCGAGGAACGCCAATAAGCTCTGGGTTGTTGCCACCATTATGGTCAATGTTGTCACTATTAATAGCATTAGTGAGAACATGCTGTCCAATTGGGATGGAGACATCTTCTGTGCTAATATTAGTAGATGATTGACCAGGGCCATTAAGGGGACGGAGAATCCGTCCCAGTTGGGGGTTGTAAAGCCCAACTCTGTTGGTGTCCTTAAGTTCGATGACATCTAGACAAGAATGCAAAGAGTCCATCCTTTGCGAGAGAGACGTTAAAAGAGCACCGATGTCGGTTCTATTCGGAGCTGAGTCAAGATTGTCAGTTCCAAAAATATTCGGAGTACCCGGGCTGCCAAAACCCTCTGTGGCCATAATACACTGAACAGACTGATGCAAAAAAATGGAAAACTGGTGTAAACAAAACAAAACAGAAGGTAGCAAGCCAAAGTAATCCAAAAGCATTCCTTTACTTTAACGCAATTTATTAATCAAAACAAGTAGCGTTTTTGCTTCAGAAAAATACTGAAGCTTCCTCAGAAGTACAATAAAAATTCATTGGCACCAACAGTTTAAATCGCCAAAGGAAGCGTGTCAAATGACATCACTTCCTTAAAGAATTGCCACACATTAGACATCGAACCATATAAGAACTAAAAACACATAAATACCAAGTAAAATCATACTTCATAGTTAAAATAAAAAGTTGACTAATGAATTAGTCATTTAACCCTATAACTTCACAATCTGTTCATTTAATTCAATCTATACAAAATTAATATTGATATCTAATATATACAAAAACAACACAAAGTAGAGCCTTAGAGGGACATGTTCCTGGCCGGTAAAATCAATCTTGAAACATATAATTTCATTGACATCTCATTCCCAAAAACGCCAGTCATGTTTGGGATCCCCAAGATCCACAAGAACTTACAGAATCCACCCATGAGAGCTCTTGTGGATGGTAGATCTTCCATGACTCACCCTTGTGCCCGACTGGTTGATAAAATCTTGGCTAAATACATCAAGGCCATTCCTACGGTCTGCAAGGACTCTTGGTCATTTTTGAGGAACATAGGTAACATTAAATTTGACAAACTTAACAACTTTTTAACTATTGATGTTGTAGATCTTTATACTTCCATCCCCCACTTAGAAGCCATTGAATGGGTTGGTTTGTTTTTAAAGGAGATTAATGCTACACAGAATAATACTGATGTTGCTATAGAACTTTTGGACATTGTGCTTAGCTCTAATTTTTTCACCTTTGATAAACAAATCTACCTTCAGAAACAGGGTGTAGCCATGGGGTCACCCTGTGGGGCCAGTGTTGCCAATATATTTATGGCATACTGGGAGAAGAAGTTCATCTTGGAAGTTTTGGAATTCAATCAACACATCATTATGTATACCCGATTCCTTGATGACATTTTCATCCTTCTTAGGGGTGATGCCCTCCTTGCCCAAAAATTGGTGGAGCATATGAACTCGACTACTACTTTTTTAAGATTTACTCACCAATTTGCAGTAGACCATATTGATTACCTCGATGTTAGTTTGGCCAAGAATTTAGAGGGAGGGAAGTTAGTCTCATCAGTATTTAGGAAGCCTACCTTTTGCAATTCTCTTCTCCACTTTTCCAGTTTCCACCCGTATAAACAGAAACGAGCTATAGTAAAAGGCCAACTGGTTAGGGTGGCCCGTATGTGTAACACATACACCGCCTTCCAGAAAGAATGTGATTTTCTGAAAGGGCTTTTTATTAATAGAGGTTACCCCATGTCGTTAGTTGATTCGATCAATGATGAGATTGACTTCAAAAGATCTACAGGTTTTTTCAAACCTTTACTTGAGTTTAAAATGACCCCATTTAAAGTTCTCGCCCCTGATGTTTGCCTCCCTGACATTATTGAAAAGGTGGACCTGTCAGGCAATGATCGTCCTATTGCACAACCAAAGTTTTCAACCAGTTTTATTACAACATTTAGTATGGAATCCAAAGAAATTTGGGCTACCATTTGCAAAAACTGGCACTTCATCAGTTGTGATTCCTTTCTCCTTGGGAAACTGGGACCTCAGCCAAGGGTGATTTATAGAAGGGGAAACAACCTTAAAGAATTGGTACAAAATAATGGAAATCTAATTTCATTTGTTAGACAAAAAGGGTCATTTTTGTATGGAGCCTGTAACTGGTGTCACACTATTAAAACAGGTCAAACGTTTAAGGTCAAGAACCATAAATATGATATACTGCACAAGATCAACTGTGAAACCAGATCTGTGGTTTATGTCGCCCTTTGCCAATGTTGTAATGCTTTCTACATAGGGAAGACGGACCGAAAATTCCGAGAAAGGATTTACCAACATGTTTATGCCATTAGAAACCAAAAAATTGAGAACGCGTTGGCCAAACACATTTTTAATAACCCTGGCCACAATTTTCAATTTATGGGGATTGACCATGTATCCCTAGTTTTAGGGGTGGTCCTCTATCCCTTTTGTTAGAAAGATGAGAGCTTGAGTGGCAGTTAAAATTGGACGCTTTCAACGTCCCAGGCTTAAATGAGAATTGCAACATTTCTGTAGTTTTGAAACTTAGGAGTTATATGAGATAGGTTAGTCAAACAATAACAACAGACATCTGTTTAGTTAACTATAAATTAATTATTAATTTGTATTTTAATATTTTAACAAATGCATTCATATGATTAAATACTCTTTTTTTACTTTTATATTTTCTAATAGCTTATAGTTCAATTCATTATTATTGTGAGTAGGTAAGGCTCTACTTTGTGTCGTTTTTGTATATATTAGATATTAATATTAATTTTGTATAGATTAAATTAAATGAACAGATTGTGAAGTCATTGGGTTAAATGACTAATTCATTAGTCAACTTTTTATTTTAACTATGAAGTATGATTTTACTTGGTATTTATGTGTTTTTAGTTCTTATATGGTTCGATGTCTAACGTGTGGCAATTCTTTAAGGAAGTGATGTCATTTGACACGCTTCCTTTGGCGATTTAAACTGTTGGTGCCAATGAATTTTTATTGTACTTCTGAGGAAGCTTCAGTATTTTTCTGAAGCGAAAACGCTACTTGTTTTGATTAATAAATTGCGTTAAAGTAAAGGAACGCTTTTGGATTACTTTGGCTTGCTACCTTCTGTTTTGTTTTATTTACACCATTTCTCAGAATATGCTCTTTTCTTTGAGGTATGGTAATCTTCTCAGAGTTGGTATAAATGTATTTATTGTCATTTTTTACCAGGAAAGTCCAAATGAGCAGTGCCCTTTTTCTGTGGAGGCACAAGAAGAAAAGCTCCATTATACAGATATCGAGGACATCATTCACATTGTTTTATCAGTTTCAGCTAGTTTCATTCATGAGCAATAGTTCTATTATTCACACACTCGATATCAGTTACATCATTTACAAACATTTTTGATTAAAAATAACAGTTACACTGGTTGTACACAAATACACTTTTTAAAAATACAGGGAGGAATATGTAGTAATATCATCAGCATACATAGATTCTCAAGTTTTATGTAAGAATATTTGTTATAATAAGTACTTGTTCAAAATCTAGGACATAGGAGGATAAGATAAAGAAATTGAGCAGCCCAAAGATAGAAAGGAGGAGACAAGGCTCAAGGAAGATAAAGGTGATGAGATAATAGAGGAGGGTATAGTCATGATACTATTAAATGAAGTTTTGTGCAGCACAGAGTTATGGCTTTTGCCACCCCTATAGTGCATTTTTTAGGCGGTGTTTCAAAGACCAAATTACCATCATAACAACTACAAACCAATGCAATCTCAGGGTCATGCTGCTCAACGCTAGAAGTCTAAATCTCAAAATGCACTTGTTCGAAGCTCTCCTTAAAATGGAGAACATCGACATTTGTGTTGTAACAGAGACCTTGTTCAAGGGAGCAGTAAGCACCTCTACACTACCAGGCTACAAATCTTTCCACACCTTTCGGCCCCAGAACTTCTACCGAAGCTCCAAAGGTGATGGTGCTTCCATATTCATAAAGTATGCGCACACCTCCAGACTGGTAGCCCAACATAACGCATCAGAGATACTTCAGGTGCGGCTAACACTGGGCAAGACAGCAATTCAAGTTGTAGCCTGCTATAGGTCCCCAACCATATCGCAAGACTCACACTCCACATTCCCAAGCACCACGAAGAATATTAGGGTCCAACCTAACACTCTCATACTAGGTGACTTCAACTAAACCTCCATTAACTTGGAAAACTACTCATGTACGAATACACTTGCCCAATGTTTCCTGGATTTCATTAATTCCAATACCCTGGGCCAGCTCGTTCTTACCCCGACTAGAGGTAGCAACATCCTCAAGTTGTAGCCTGCTATAGGTCCCCAACCATATTGCAAGACTCACACTCCACATTCCTAAGCACTCTGGAGAATATTAGGGTCCAACCTAACACTCTCCAGGGCCATTAGCCTAGTACACACCTATGAACCAAGCCCCAAAATTAGGGACAGATTTTAAATATTGCACTTATAAACATAGAACTTTACTGAAATAACATGATTTGTGTTAGTGTGCATTTTTGTGAAGGATATGAAGTCTGAAACTCAAATGTTTGTAATTATTTACTGACCTCAGTCCTCAGAGATTTTCCAGAAAGCCAGAAAACTACAAATGTTATGATGCACAGACTGAAAATATGAGGTGAAAATCTGGACAGTTGAGAGGTATGCTGCACAGTAAACAATGTGCTTGGGCTGCAGATCTGAAGACTACCCATAGAAAGCCATATTCTACATTGAGATTATTCAATCACAGTATGTACAGTATGTCATAGAAGGACAACTGACTGGGTGGTTTTCCTGGAAGAAGTCTAGCTGGTGCATGTATGGTAGTCTAGTTTCTCTTTCTAGCCTTTTCCCTTCATACCAACTCCCCACCAAAAACATAAAGAAAAAAACAATCCAATCATTTTTAATTCCCTTCTCAATCTTAAATGGAAACCCACAGTTCTATTGCTGCACTTAATAACTAAGAGAAGTTCTGTTACCACAGCAGTATGTTGCAACATGCATCTAGCTAGCAAAGAGTTAACCTCTACCTTTGTAGTACATTATACTGACCAGTGCCAAGTGCCAGCGGAATAAGAATATCGGTCCAACTGGCTTCAAGTGTAGTACTTAATATTCACTATCCCTATAGTAATTTTAATGCTGACTCACAATTACTGAACTCTCCAATTGTAGTTGTGTATTAAAACCAGTAACAGTAACTTAATGCCCTCTCAAATATCTCTGAGCACTAAAACAACAGTAGAATTAGCCACACCTCTCCAATACATGTCTACATCATGATGGCTCAGTGATCAGAAGTCTTCCTCACAGCTTCAGGGTTCAGGTGTTTTGGTTTCCACCCATACACCACTTAGCTGATTGGCCACAGTAAGACCATGTAAGTGTATATCTCTTTTAAACTTGTTCTCAAGACTTAGAAAATGTTTGAAAATGGTCCAGAAACCAGTCCATTTATCCAATGTGTGGGTGTGTATCTCATTCACACCTATAACACCGTTTTTGTATCCATCCAGTTAACACACACAGCTCCTTAAGGCATCCTATTCTATTTTGGGTGTAGCTATTTAACTAATTGGCACTATTAAAAAGGACAAAGAACAATTAACAAAATGGCACTAATACTGTTAATTTGGTATGTCCTGCAGTAGAGAAATAAAAACACTGTTTGCTACTTATTATATTAATTTTTTCATATTTATGTTCATATTTTTATAACTGACTGGCCTTTATGCTATAAACTGGTTCAGTATGAAATGCCATGGTGGGATACAAGAAAGTTAATTGTGATTGTCCATTTACATCATCGTATACTTGAGATATTGCTAGTTGTTTGCTAGAAATTATGAAATCAAGCAATATTTCCATTATGTACTTAATATTTCAAAAAAACAAATGACTTATAAACTATCACATGACATCAGGTAAAACCTTAGACTGTTGTTGAAGAAAACGTTCCTTGATATTTGAACTGCAATTTGTACATCTTGAGAGATAATCAGTGCTACTGATATCGTTAATTATATAATTAGGCATATATTTTCATATTTCTGTAAATACCTTAATAAACATACACTCAGTCATGTAAAAGCTTATGCCTGGAGAACAAAATTGTTCTAATAATATATGTCTAGGTTGTACAGTTTGCCAAATATGGCAATTTATTTGTGAATGTTTACCAAAAAATATAATTCTGGGTTTGTGTACATTGTAATATATTTATGGAAAGAGTATTAATGAACTATTATCACTGTAAAGAATACTCCTTACTGATAAAAATTGCTATTTGTGCAGTTTTAGTAGATTTTGTTGTTCATAAAAAAATACATTTATCTTATATTTCTTAGGGTTATTTTTCTGGAAATGCTCTAGAATACAAGGATGTGTGTAGATGAGACATTCCACACCACACAGGTGTTAATGATATATATATATATATATATATATATATATATATATATATATATATATATATATATACAAATTTATTGGCCAAGTATGCATGGATACAAGGAATTTGACTCCAGTATCAATGACTCTCCAAGTCTGAATTATATAAATAACATACACACAACTATTAAAACATAAATGCAACTATTAAGAACAAGACAAAAAAGTAAATATACCTACAAGGTGCAAAGTGCAACTCAGTGCAAGAAATACTGAAATAAACTCTGAAAAAGCAAGCATTAACAATATGTAAACAATACTGCAGAATCCTCGGAGGCTTGGGACAAAGAATACCCCAGCCTAATAAGCTGAGTTAACCGTTTATGAACTGGATGGCCTATGGGAAAAAATCTGTTCTTGTATCTGCTTGTTTTGGTGCATATTAATCTATAATGCCTAGCTGATAATAATAGTTCAAAAACATGGTGGCCTGGATGTGAAGGGTCAGTAATGATTTTCCCTCCCATTTACATGACTCTGGAATAGTACAGGTCCTGTAAGGAGGGCAAACTAGCACCAATGATATTTTCGGCAGACTTGACTATTCGATGTAACCTATTTTTGTCATGACTAGACATCCAAACCACACTGTTATGGATGAGCTGAGAACAAACTCAGTGACTGACAGAATCAACAGTTCCTGTGCGAGGTTGAACTTCCTCAACCGTTGCAGAAAATACATTTGCTGTTGTGCCTTTTTTATGATGGACCCTACATTAGTCTCCCACTTCAAGTCCCAAGAGATTATAGATCCCAAAAATTTGAAGGATTTTGCAAATGACAAGGCAGTATTAAATACACAGAGAGCGGTAATATTGTAGAACCACTCCTAAAGTCCACTGTCATCTCTACAGTTTTAAGAGTGCTCAGTTCCAGATTATTCTGACACACCAAAGGGCTAGCTCCTCAACCTCCCATCTGTATGCAGACTCATCAACATTACTAATGAGCCAGATGATAGTTCTATCATCTGCGTATTTAATAAGTTTGAAAGAGGGGTCCTTAGAGGTGCAGTCATTAGTGTAGAGGGAGAATAGAAGTGGGGAGAGCACACATCCCTGGGGGGGGGGCACCTGTATTGATCTTTAGCTGATAGTTGCATGTAAATTTCCCCAGTTTCACCTGCTGTTTCCTATTGATTAGAAAATTGATCCATTGACAGGTGGAAAGAGAATGGAAAGCTGGCAGAGGTTTAAGTGAATGAATTCTGAAATTATTGTATTAAATGCAGAGCTGAAGTCCACAAACAGAATCCTTGCATATGTCCCTGGGTTGTCAAGATGTTGCAAGATATAGTGCAGGCCCATATTAACTGCATCATCCACTGACTGATTCTCTTAATAAGCAAAATGAAGGGGGTCCAATGAGGAAGCTGTAATATCCTTCAAGTGAGCTAACACCAGCCTCTCAAAAGTCTTCATGACCATCAATGTCAGAGCAACAGGCCTATAGTCATTCAGTCCTGTTACAGTCGATTTTTTAGGCACTGGAATGATTGTGACTTGTTTGAAACATAAGGGGGACTGCACACAGCTCTAATGATTTATTAAAAATGCGAGTAAAAACAGAAACCAGTTGATCAGCACAAGTTTGTGAACAGAAGGGTGAAACCCCATCTGGACCAGCTGCTTTCTTGGTTTGCTGTCTTTTAAAAAAAAATGATACATCTTCTTAAATATCAGAGATAATTAATGTAGGCTGAATGCATCAGAGCCAGACGCTCCAGGGATCTAAACCTTGTCATCACAATAAACGAAACATGCTGGAGGGATAGGTTCCTGACCCAGAGGCTCCCCATACTCTGGAATAGACTGCCCGTACATGTCAAGCAGAGCGTCTCCTTGGCTCTCTTCAAAAGGAACCTTGATGACTGGATGGGAGAAAGGAACTTTACTCCGGGGATCACGTCAGTCACCCTGCTAGACAGAGGTCCAGGGAAGTAAATATTGTGGGAAGAAATAGCCAGGGAATTGTTATGGCTAGACTTGTATAGGCCCAAGAACTGATAGCCTAGTACCAACCTATGAACCTATGAAGAGAGAGTCATATAAGTCTGAACACTGACAGAGCTGGTAACAGTGTCATTAAGAGATACAAACAAGTATTCTCTATCTATATATACATATATATAGACAGATATAGATACACACACATACACAGATATAAGTACAGGTAGGTATAAATAGACATATAAAAAAGGAACCACAGGAGATTCCAGCACCAGAGCTGCACTTTGCTTTATTGGAACACAAAAGCCACAGGCTGTGGTTTCACCCAGAGAGCTTTATCAAAGCATCTGTCATTTCACATTAGCCAAAAAATATTTATACATTCAGAGCATTGAGATATCAGAAAAATGATAAATACAGACATAAAAATAATAAAAAAATAAAAATCTCCAGTTTGTTCTTGTGTAAGATTTATCTGGAATGTTATTGAAGAAATTCTTTGAAAAGCAATGTTTTTCTGGTGATAAGGTGTGAATCAGTCATGTTAATGTTTAAAATGTTCAAAGATGAATGTTGAAAATCTGGCTATACATGTCAACAGCGATCATTAAAGGTTTTGTTCCACTTAGGTAGTGTCCAGTATGTTTTATCTCCTTACCATACATCTATTTTAAATTTAAAGATTTCTAAACTCTCACTTTAATTTCTAAAGGCAGTAAATTCCATCTCCTTCCTGCTGTAAGTTGAAAATAATTATATCCCAAGCTGGTTCACATAATCTTGTTATCCACCAGATATGGACTAGTCCTTGTCTTTATCACATGATATACATAATTCTACGTTGTTGGAACACTTATAGAACTAAATAAGGTCACCCCTAAACAGTCTATGAAATATGAAAATCAGGTTTAGCCTCATCAACCTACACTCATAATGGCTATCTGATATTTATCTTATCTTTCTAGTAATAACTAAATCTTCCAATCGATTTCTTCAACGCAATCACAACAATTCTTTGAATGTGATTGGAAGCAAAAGAAGCAGGAACTTCAGAAATAAAGATATAAAGATGTTTAATATTAAGCACTTTAGTACTTTCGTTCCTAACCAGAACTTCATCAGAACTTACATACATCCTTTAATGATTAAATAATCCCCCTCTTAAACCTGTGTGATAACCCTCTTTCAATTGTGTACAACCCCCAAAAAATTGTAAAACCATACATACATACATTTCATTGTTCTAATGAAGTTCTAGTTAGGAACAAAAGAGCTTAACATTAAACATTTCGATATTTTCATTTCTCAAGCTCCTCTTTCTTTTGCTTCCTGTAAAATTTCATTGACTCATTGTGATTGGCTTCCTAGTAAAGAGCCTCTGAACTTTCCCAAGTCTAGAAACAACTGTTCGGGAGTAAATAAGTGTAAATGGCAAAAGCAATGTGCTAGCATTTTCCTTTGGTTCTTGCTTCGGCCATGCACCTGCTGTACTTGCTTCCTTTTAGCAACTTGGTGGTTTGCTTCTAATATATATGTGATGATACTCCACCTCTGGGCCAGTAATCAAGGAGCCTCAATCCTCACCACTGGCACCTGTGGGGGACGTTCACTGGGAGGATAACAGGTACACACATAGTATTACCAGATGTAGCTCTCTGCATCAAGTGCAATAGCACATACAGACCACAATCATCCCAGGGCTGGTTTCTCCCTCTTTCTCCAGAACCCCAGTAAGACTCCCCACCGGCACAGCTATAGAGTTGAGATCTCAGCTCAGTGTCCAAGCCAAGGCCTCCAGCACCCTCTCTGTCCAACCAGTGATATCTGTCCCTGCCCAAGTAGCTGACACAGACACACACACTTGAGATTTGATTTATACACACACAAGGTTTAAATATATTTAATAATAAATAATAAAAGAACAAGACAGTACTAAATACTTATATATTCACAGTGACATCAGAGTTCAAAATCACATGAAATATTTAAAATAACATTAAAGGACAGGCTCAGACAAATAAAGAACAACAATAGCTACACTAAGCTTCACTATATTCCTGACTGAATAAGAGAATTATTATTCCCTACTAGCTTACTTAATAGAGCAAGGCATATGATGGGATGAATGGTCCTTCTTGTTGTCCGGCCCAAGACAGAAAAGAGAATGCTCAGTCTCACTCTGAGATTTCACTTTGTAAAATCTACAATATAATTTCCAAGACGGCTGGCAGAAGGACCTCATCTGGTCTCTAGGTTCTTATGCAAACCCCCATTTCTAGAAGCTGGCAGGACTTAGCATGTACCTGTAAAAATATACACACAAGCGCTTTTGTTCAGATCTGTGTCAGGTGCAAGAAGTCATAAAACAATTTCATATCTCCACGCTTCCAGATTAGTAATTAGTTCACCCCAAAGACAATACAGAAAGCTTCCTGGTACAGACTCTGTCTGCATTAAAACCTGAGAGATAGCATCTTTATGGCCTAGCCCGTAAAGTGATTTAATTTCAGATATAAAATTTGCTGGACTCAAGTTAACCTCCTTCATCCCAGTTTCCTCTATTAAAATGTATACATTTAAACAGTTACAACAGTGCATGTATTTTTTTGTTGTCTCCAGTAGGGCACACTACTGATAAATTTCAAACACAAACACAAACATAAAAACATTAAAACACTAAAACTTTGTCATTAAAAACATTATCAAAAACTAATTAAAAAAATCAACAGCATAGGCCACATGCTCTGAGACAATCTCAAAGCATGCTTATATTAAAAAAAACATATTTTGCACGGGGCAGTCCACCTGCAACTCCTCAATTTGGGGATTGTGCCTCCATACCTCCTGCTACTTAAATATTCTAGTTCCAAATCCCACAATATAGAGGAAAGGGCATATTGTCCAACTTCAGTATTATAGCAGTCTCTCACAAGTTATCTGCAGCTTTTTTTGCTCACCAAGTTAATTTGCCAAAACAAGCTGTTCACTAAATGACAATTCAACATGCTTAAGGGTTTCTTTATATGAATTTAGTTAAGATCGTTGACAGTTCTATATACTATCAAAACATTGAGACTGCAAGAAAGAAAGACCCAAACTGAGACTGGAGACAAAAGTATACCACTTCATGGTGCCAAAACAAGTGGGAGATGCCAGACGCACATCCGTACGCCCATAATGACCCTGCAGCCATTAGCACCTCACCGTCCACTCTAACACCTGTCCTGCAAGGAGCACTGAGATGAACAAAACAGCTGTTAAATCCAGACAGCAGAGGTGGATCCATCCATGGCAGTCTGTTTTATTCTCACTTTGGCTGCCAACAACATAACTTCCTGGGTCATCTCCATGGACAGGAACAACACTGGAACCTTGTTGTCCAGGAAGAGGAACACAGAGAGTCCATTCTCCTTCAGTGCTTCAATATCTATCACCTTGGTAAACATTCTATGTGCAACTATGAAATCTAATGAATTAAACTGGTGTCTACCTGTAGGAAACCACAGAAGCCTCCTATGCCGACCCTTAGATAATTAAGTCATTTATGTATTTATTTAGTTATTTATACAATTTAACTGGTTATAGCACTGATCCCATTGAACCAATTTAAGTCTCAGCCCAGATTTATTATGATGTACTCATAAGTATATGAATTTTACAGAACATGTTGTGGCTGGTGGTTAGATTATAAAGTATATTTAAGAAAACATGAGTTGTAAAAAAAAATATGGTATCTAGATACAGCAGCTTATCCTTAGAAAGGGAAATGATACAATAGTTCTTATTGGAATGAGATTAATGAGAATACTTTAAAACAGATGAAAGTTTTTTTTGTGTCTGCGTGTGTGTGTGTAGTATAACAAACCTAACTTCTGAAAAGATCACACAATAAAGGAGAATCTCATTTGAAGAAGAAGAACCAAGACTCATCGTGTCATTGTCTGAGTGTACAGGAGAATCTTTTGCAGCATTTTGAAAAATAAAATTCTCTTAAGATCTATGTTAGGCTCAGAGCTCAACCTGCTGGTTCGATTAGTTTAAAGCTATTCAGACACACATCTAAATTTTTTTGTGGAGGCAAAAAAAGAAGTAATTCCATTATTAGGTATAAAATTTGATAAAGCTATTATGAAATATTTATTTATCAGTGGTTGAAAGAAGTGTTGCACAAAATTGAGTTGTATCTAGGCTAGATTTTGGGAATATGTTAAAAGGGTATACATGCTAGGACATGGTGATATATATTGCAAGAGTGCGGGATGCTAAGAAGTTAACCAAGGAAGAGAAAAGGACGGTGGACAGTGAGTTTATGAAAGAAATTCTAGATTTAGTTTTAATATTGTAGAGTAAAGACACTACAGTTGATATGTATGGAATAGGTTATGATTTTTATTTCAAATAAATGACATAAAAGGGGATTTTAATGGTCTTGAATAATGGTGTTGTGATATTAGGGTCACAAAGATTGTGCTGCAGAATACTGGAAAAGGGAAGAGTAAGGAAGGCGTATGAACTTGAATTTAACTTGGATTACAAAATGCTGATAAAATTAATATGGGTCAAACTTGCAATATACTGACAAGAATAGATGAACATGATGTTCATAGAGTTAGAAAGATATAAAGGAGTTACTTACCTCGGGGAAGAAAATACTAGACAGAATAAAGAGAAAGGATGATATAGGTAAAGTTATGGATTTCTAAAGCATTTGATTCCACATGTCAAGATGTTTTATGGGATTTGTTATAATGCAACAGCTTTGATAGGTGATTTTGAATGAAATCTTGGTAGGACAGTGAAAGAATCAGCAATAACTACACCACTGGATAATGGTTCAGAGGGGAAGAAGTTGTGAAAAAGAGGAAGATTAAACAAGGATGTCCATTAAAAGGGGTTTTGTTCAGTTTAGCATGAATGGACTGATATCTGGATAAAAAATGGGAAAACTATCTATTAACTGACTCACATTAATCCTGGCTGATGTAACTCACTAAAATGATGAGTTGATAAAGGTAAGTTTTCTCCCTTTTCCCCACAGTTGTGCAACATATTTAAGTTAGGGAGTTGAAGAACATTGTCCTCCACAAGGTCCATAGCACAACTTTACTTTTTTGCAGAAGCCTTATAATAATTCACTGTTTCAATGAGATTTATATGGAATAACATATCACCGACAGAGATGACAGGAAGCAGAAAAGAATGCTGGATGATGGTAGGTGGGGATTGTGATGAAATGCTGTTATCAACTGTATTTTCTTAGATTGATGATGCTATTGTTACAAAAATAGATATCACATGAAGGAATCTGCTTTAACTATGCGGTATATTTTTCAGAGCACTGATCTTCAACTAAATAAGGAAAAGTGCAAATTTTTGGGAGACATTATGATAAATGGTGATACTTTTATTTCAAAGGAGTTAAAAGTCTTTGGTATTACCTTTGCTGGAAAGGACTTATGCAGAGACGAAGAGGCAGGTTAACATATTACTTTTATATGGAAAATTTTAAGGTAAGATTTTAAGGTTTCTTTTCCAAAGAAAATGAACTTGTTAATCCTCAGTCAGTTCTGTTATCTTGGTGGTGTGGTTTAGTTTGCCAGTGGACCTTAATAAGTGTTAGACTTAGTTCTTGCATTGTTTTGTGGGTCAAGACTAAATCCATTAAGAACACTATTCCATTTCCATTTAATGTCACAGAAAACAGGGGACAATTCTCTGTTGAACTCTATTGTATATCTAGAGGATGGGAGGAAGATAATGAATTACACAATTCTGAATTAATTTACTGTATTTATTTATTTATTCACTAACATTTGATTACTGGGAAAGTTTGATGGGGTAGACGCCTATTTTCAGTGGAGGCCTGGGGAGAAAAGCTGTAGGTTGAGTAAAATTTGCACTTTGTTTATTACAAGACATTTTAAGAGTAATACTTTTACAATCTTCAAAAATAAAACAATATATACAGTTTAAATAATTATAACAAAATTAGACATAATATAAAAACATTGGTTGAGAATTGATAAAAGTTATATGACAATCATTTAATATTTAGAGAAATTTTAGATACTTTGTAAAGAAATTAAAGGTAAGTTCGTCTAATACAAACAGGAACTGCAATAGGAATTGAGGGAGAAAGAAAGTCAGGGAAATGCTTTCATATAAACAATAATGCCAGGAGTCTTACAAAATGCCTAAACTTGAGATTTTCCTGCAACTTGACCACATTCATACATGTATAGTTACAGAATCATGGTTTCAGAAGAATGAAAGCACTCCCTCTATTCCTGGCTCAAATGGCTATCATGTCTTCAAAACCTACTGACAATTGCAGGGGGGTATCAGTTTTTGTCAAGGATATCATTGCCTCACAACAGATTCCTTAGGACAACACATGTGAACTCCTAGAAATCCAAATCACTCTAAACAAGACTAATCACCACTTCATAACTAGCTACAGAGCTTCTTCAATGTCCCCTTCTGAGCAGGATAGCTGTCATAACACATTAGAAAAAATTCCCATTATACCCAAGGCTGCAATAGTTGGGGACTTCAACTATCCATCAATAAAATGTCTGACCTACACTGCCAATGGCTGGCATGCCCAGCACTTCTCTGGTATTATAAATTCTAACTCGCTTAAAAAAACAGTTAACCATCCTATTAGGAGCCCTAATATCCTCGATCTAGTCTCACAGATATGGCCACTTCTTGCACACCTCCATATTTATCATCATGTCTTGTTAAATCAGACCATAATTTAGTGACCTTTTCCTTTAGAACTGGTGATACTTTCCCTGTAAATAGCTCTGTGTTTAGGGGCTTCTCAAAAGCAAATCTTATTTCAATACTTTATGGTGTAAATAAATTCTGCTCTAATCTTCCAGTGAAGAATCCAATTGTTAAAGCAGCTACCTATACCTCTGACTTCTACTCCCACTTAGATAGTTGTGTTGACAGGGCAGTCCCTATCTGCAACAAATATAATGAGAAGTTTAAAAACAAACCCCTATGGTAGAACACCCTTATAAATACATTACATAACAAAATAAACTGCTCAAAGCTTTTAAGACGTTTAATTCTATCTACATTAAGAGCACACTTAAGCAAACACACAAAGACCTTAAGGGTGCCATTAGGAAGCTCAAAGCTGAGTATGAACTTAAAATACGCACTACAACCAAATATAACTGGAAACCTTTCTTTAACTATGCCAGGAAGTTACAAACTAACACCCAACAGTGTTCAGAGTATTCCACAATAATACTACACTCACTAACCCAAAGAAAATAGCTAATATTCTAGCTAACAAATTTTAGTGCAAATTTTACTCATCCTACAGTTATAGCTATCCCACATGTTCCACAATCTCTGCCACCCCCTCTAATTACTATGGAACATGTTCTCTCAGCCGTTTCAAAAACGAAGAATACTTCATCCATACAACATACCAGGTTGCCTGACTATTAGTGCCAAGTATGGCCTTTCTGAATCCTTACTTAAACTCTGTAACCTAAGCCTTGCAAGTGGTTACATTCCTGAAGCCTGTAAAACAGCTATTTTAATACCATTATACAAGGGTGACCAACCACGGATCCTCGTAGCTACTGACCCATTAGTCTCATCAGCTTCATATGCAAAGCTATGGAGTGCATTATCTCAAACTTCATTAAGCTATACATTGAAAATCTCTCAACCTCAGACCTTCCTCAATTTGACTTTATCAAAGGAAGGTTCTGCCACTTTAACTTCATTAATTTCTTTTGAAAAAGTAACTGAAACAATGGATAGTGGTTATGCTGTGCATACAGCATATCTCAACCTGGCCAAGGGCTTTGACACTACTCCCCCTGCAAGGATTATTGATAAACTTGCAAATATGAATATAAGTCCTTATATTGTGTGATAGATAGCTAACTGGTTGTCTGAAAGAACCCATGTGATAACAGTAGCAGGTGCCACTTCTGAAAGCAAAACAATTACCAGTGGTGTACCACGGGCCTCATTTCTGGGATCTCTCCTATTTAACATATATTTCTCAGACCTTCATGCTAGCACTTCTGGCCTATGATTAACTAAGTCTGCAGATGACTATAAATTGGGTGTTATCCGATATTCAACTGAGTAGCAGTTACTGAAACATGGCTTGCACCAAGTTAATAATCGGTGTAAGGGCTATGGTCTCAAAATGTAAAAAAAAAAAAAAAAAAAAAAAAAAAGTTACACAGTTCATTTTGGTAAACAAAACAGTTTCTCTTACCATTTAGGAGATGCAACCCTCCAATCAGACACTGTTATAAGGGACCTGGCTACTCTTGTTGATAATTCCTTATCATTTGACCATCATGCCTCCATAGTAGTTCAGAAAGTTTTTATCTGTCCCATCGACTTTCTAAAGGCATCTATCTTCACTAGTTCCAAAGAAGTCTTAATTCCCCTTTACTCATATGTTATCGGATCCATTACTGAATTTAGTGTACCTCTTGGCATGGATTTCTCTAACTAAACATATCACAGAACTTGACAGACCTCAGAGATTCATAACTAAAATGATCAGTGGCTTCAAAACTCTTAGTTATCAGGGGAGACTGGCAGTTCTTTCTCTGTACTCAACCTTTTACAGACTCCTTACATGCCATGAAAGATCCAACACTACTGGTTCTCCTATTCCTTGCCAGAACTAATGGCACATCAAATACTCAGTTAAAGGAACTTAACCTTCATCAGAAGTTGAATAAGACACTTTGATGTGATAGTTTCATATCCCAAAGTATCCCTCACTTACTGAAACAAACTTCCGCTACATGTCAAGCAGAGTAGTACCCTTGCCACCTTCAAGGTAAATCTAAATAATTGGATAGGCAGCCTCAAATTCTCTGCCAGCCTATCTTGTCTTACCTCCCTTGAGGCTAGAGGAAGTTCTGATTTTTTTTTTTTTTTTTGGCTAAGCTTGAAATGGTCTGTAGACCAATTGCATAGTACCTACATATGAGTCTATATGATTATTATTTACAAGTTAACATCTTATGTGTAACAAATGAAAGCAGGCTGGACACATTACTAAAGACTGCAATATGAAAATGTGTTCTTTGAGGGGAAATCTTGTAATGTTAAAAAATATGTCATAACTGAATGAACTAAGTATAAAATGTATACAATTTTTGGACAGATTATACTTTAGTTGAACAGGAAGGAGACAGTAAAATATTAGTAAAAGTCACTGTTTAAGAAATTAACTCATTCACTCCATTGGAGCTTGGGAAGTCTGCACTGTAACTTCCAATGGGCGGAGTCTAAGCCTTTTGACAGCATCACATTATGTCCTCACATTTCAAACAAATGTTAATTTCTCTGGAAACATAGGGCTTATGAAATAAGTATAAATGGCAAACTCTTCAGCACAAACTATTTTTATAGCGGTGGTATTCTTTAGGTTCTAGGTCTTAAACTGAATTTTATTAAGTTACACTAAACATAATATCTATTACATTTGTAATATTTTGTAAACAACTTACAATATCTCAGCAACCCCTCAAGTTACACACATACTGTCAGCAGCATTTTATTTATCTAGCTGAGAGCTTTCATATGAGGCTAAGGAGTTCTCTGTGTTACTTGGTTGTTGAGATATTTAGAAAAATGTGAAAAGTGTATTTATGTAAATTAATATCATAAACATAACAGCTGATAGCTATTTATCTGCACTAGAGAGAGGTCAAAATCAATGCACTTAACTTTGCCACTGTGTCAGTGTTAAAATGACATATTTTAAAACCTTGTACATAGCATGTTTTTGGAATTATTGATGCAGATATGTACAAGCAATATCTGATGCCTAGAGGCGTCAGTAGGAGGTAACTGCAGATGCAGCTCAAGGTGCCTCTTGGATGTAATGAGTTAAAGAAGAAATAAGGAAACAGATTTATGAGGAGGAACATATAACATCTAAAGAAATGCACAGTAATAGCTTTTAGGCTTTATAAACTTATGACACCTATGAAAAAACAGAATCAGAATGACAGTACAGTAGAAAATCCAGATTCATCCATAAATTGTAGAGGGTTGTTGTTTTGTCTTTCGGCTTTTCCCAGTTAGGGGTCACCACAGCGGAACTCCGGTCCGCTAATGATTGGCAGTAGATTTTCACGAACGTCGAGGTGCCAGCTCGACGTCCAACCTTCAACGAAGGCACACCCATTTATGCATGTCTTTCAAACGGCCACCCAACCGCGGGGTGGATCTGCAGACTCCACACAGAAGGCACTCCCCGCACTCCAGCCGAGAATCGAATGGGAGAACCTATTGCTGTGAGGCAGCAATGCTACCGCTGCACCACTGCGGATTCATAAATTGTAGAGGGTATTAATTATCTGTTACTAATAGATTCATGGCACTTCACTGGAAAAATTGGTCTTCTCTGTTTTTCTTATCTGTACTCATAAATTGTAGAGGGTACAGATAAGAAAAAAAAGAGAAGAACATTTTTTCCAGTAAAGTGCCATGAATCTATTAATAACAGAGAATTAATAAAATTAAATTCCCATTGTTCTGTTGTCAAATATAAGACTAGAACTGAATCCAATAATTGATTTATCTTTAGCAGACTTCTTCAGAAAGATACTGTACCAAAGTAATAGAAAAAATTGTACATCACACTAGTACATAAGAATGATAAATAATAGTGATGTTAGGAATTGTAAACTTATCAGCCTAACCCCAATATTAGGAAAATGTTTTGGAAGATGTTTAATAGATTTAATGGAAGAAAAACATAGCATCTTTAAACAAGGGTTGGATGGATACCAACGCATATTTATAAAGAAAAGATCTGCTCTCAAAAATCTAGAAGAATTTGATAATCAAATACCAGTGGATTTTGGACTAACATCTGGTATAATATTTCTGGACCTTGAGATACATAATGCTTTGAGTAAGGGGAAATGCAATTCATATCTGGAATGGTTATTTCTGTCACTGCTGATATATAGTGCTGGGTCAGTAGTTATTCAAGGTTCTTGTTCTAAATGCCTGCAGTGATGGTATGAGTTCCTCAAGGACCTGTCATGAGACCAACATTATTTAACTTAGTATTTGCATCTATCCCTAGAAATAAAAACTGCTGGTTACAAAATATGCTGCTGATTGTAAAATCAGTGTTGTTGTTGTCTGTAAAGAGGACAATGATAATGTGAATATGTACTTAAATGAAATAGCTATTTAGACTACTTCAGGATTACATTTTAGCACTGAAAAGTGTAAAATTATGTATTTTGCTATGGCTAAAGTTATTAATCTCTTCTTTTCACAGACCACTACCCTAGGGAGCTAAATAAATATAATGTTTTAGAGATAATACATAATTCAGGATTTCCTTTGGTAAACATGCTAACATTAATGATACAACTAGGGATTATGTTGAAAAGCCTTAAATTACAGAATGAAAATTATCTAATTAGTTTAGATAAGGCATAAATCAGACTCACCATAGATTATAACATTGCTTTTTGTTTTTATTTCAATAGGATATTTGAAAAACCTGGAAGCTCTTCAGCAGAAATTAAAATAATTACATCAGTTTCTGAAATGAATTACAAGGGAAGATACAAAGGTGGTAGGAAAACAGAAACTATCTATGTAACAGTGTCTCAGGTTGCTTTTCTAAGTGAATGCAGCAAGACCATTACTATTTTTACATATTTAGTTTTAACAGCTGTAACAGAGGAGGTTGAGATGAAAGTATCTTTTTATATGTTCATTTATTTATTTTATTTTGTTTACCAGGTTAGAGCACTGATCACATGAAATAATTTGCAGGCTCAGCCCAGAGTAGATGTAGGATACACAAAGTTAGAGACATTTATTTTAATGAAAAACATAACAATACAATGCGAATGCACTGGAGAGAACACTTGGATTTGAGAGCATTCTATGATATGTAGTTGGAAAGGACTATAGTCTAAGAAAATGAAAATAAAAACTATAGCTTAAAGGATGGAAAAATTTTAATCTAAGGAGAAAGGAAACTGTCTTACATGAACAATATGAAAGACATTTGCAAATTAAGAATTTATCAGATGTAAATGAAATGGTAAAGTAGACATGACTACAGCAGAAGTATAAATATTAGCATTTTCTACATAGGGTACTAAATACGTTTTCCATTAGTAATAGAAAAAAAAATAATTTTAATACATGGAAAATCTGCACGATGATATGACAAAGCGTGTGCAACAGCAAGAAAAATTTTTAGTAATTGTTGCCTATAAGGTTTATAAGAAATTTGGAAGGCATACCAGTGTTTGGGAAAAAAGATGTAGACAATAAAACCGGACAGTTAGTCACTGCAGAAGATCTGAAAAGAAAAACATTAAAGGTAGTTGATAAGAAAATAGCACCTGAATGTCATGGGATAAGATATAATCTTTACACGAGACTGAATAACATGCACTTCAAAGTTGTATGCAAGTTATTTATTGAGATGTTATTAAAGATTAGGCTATAGGCATATATTATGGAGATATGTAACACTTCTCAATAATAAAAGAGATGAGTGGTGTTGGAGAACTGGAGGCCTATAACCCTAACGAATAGAGGTTATAATCTTTGGGCAAGGACTGTTCAGTTCAAATTAACTGTTAAATATAAGAACATATTTTCATGTAATATGAGATATTTGGGTAAGTCGAATGTTATGAAGTAGGTTTGATGGTGGGTAAGGAATATAAAATTTGTAGATTCAGAGGACTATGATTCTAAAAATCACATGCAGCTGTTGGAAGAGTTAAAGATATGAAACTGGATGTACAAATAATATAGTAATATACCAGCTGACTAAAGTATACAGTATATTTATATAACAGATAATTAATAGTTTTCTAGAACAAGAATGAAAAGTAATAGCAAGTATTAAGCAGGAGTACCTGTTGCGTTTCTTTTTATTTTCTGTTTTCATGAACATGATCGGTCAGCTAGGAAAGCATACATGGATCCTTTATGTATCTATATTTATAGCAAAAATTGAGTCTTACACAGTTGATATAATGGTAATAGCAGTAAAACCATTACTTACAGAGAAGGCAACTGGTGTTTTTAAAGGGGAATGTTCTTCATAGGGGCTAAATATAATGAAAATTGTTAATTTTTTTTTGTTGGAATGCTGGAGAAATTACAGTAGTCCAGGTGTTTAGAACAGTTTTAAAAGGGAAATTTGTGGAAGAATTATTTATTCCAGAAAAATGAAGAAAAGCCATTAAGGCTACAAAAACAGTGGAAAGTGACTCAGATTTATACACACACATACATACATACATACATACACATATGCACACACATATATATGTGTATATATATATATATATATATATATATATATATATATATATATACATATATAGATATACATATATAGATAAATATACTAATCTCTGATAAGATTTATCAATGACAAATGCTTGGACCCATCAGTAATAACCACAATTGGAAGTAAAACTAATCTAAAAAGAGCAACTGCAAATGTAAACAATTGCATTTCATCTATAATCAACAACAAACAGAAAGGTTATGCTTGTACAAGGGGGACTTTGCCCTCCACACCCAAAGATGTGGAGGCTCTGGTTCCACACCTGTGGAATTTAAATAAACTATCTCCAAGACTGCGCAACCATGGAAAAAGGGGGGGGGGGGAGTACTGCTTTCTGTTAAAATCAACCTCCCGAAGTTCAGATGTAACACAAATCATCCATCTTCATCATAGGCAAACCTTATTACAAAACTCAGCGTGCAATAGAAACAATTGCCAATAAAACTAATGGAACACACACACACACACACAGATATATATATATATATATATATATATATATATATACATACATACACACTCGTGTATGTGTGTGTGTGTTTATACATACACACACACACACACACACACACATATATATATATATATATATATATATATATATATATATATATATATATATATATTCTGTAATGAGTATTATGATGCTGCTGATTGCTACCAAGTTCAGCAAGTGGACTGAATTCCAGCAAAAGTAATCAAATAATCACGATTGCAAAATGATGGTGTTACTTTGCAGGAGATCACAGTACAATAGGAAGTGGGAATTCACCCTTTACCCACAATTTTGTCATCTAAGGGTTGGTATATTTAAATAGCAGGGGGTATAAGGGGAACAGTGGGCTTGCCCCCTGCAAAAAACACTTATTAGCTTTTGCACAGGCTAATTTGCTTTTTCATTGGGTTTTGTTTCGATCTGTTTTGCTCAATTACCTTTTATTTAAACACTGTTTTTGTAGGTTATGTATCTGACGTGTGGTTACATAATGAAGTGGTTCTTACTCTATCCTGTGTCAAAATGCTATAAAACTAAAGTAATGTAAACAAAACTGCTGTAAATACAGCATTGTTAATAGCATAAACAGTATTGTTTCTTTAAGACAAACAGATATATTTTTAGTATTGTTTCTTTAAGACAGACAAACATATACATTTGTATGTTAGCTAGAGAGGCTTCTCACAAGAAATTTTGTAACTGGGCAACTTTTTCATTAAAATTGAGTATAGAAGGAGAGGTACAGCTCTGCAAGCCAGGGAAGTTGGTGTCTTGATGCAAGTGAACTCTGTACCTAGAACAGATGTTCTCTGGAATATATTGCAACAAAGGAGAAGGCAATTCCAGAATAATCTGAAGAAGCCTGGATATCTTCCATTAGGAGTGAAGAAATAAGAAAGCTGATTGAAAGCACCTTTGGACTGCATTAAACTGGTATGAGACACTGATTTTTATTGCCTTTGTGGGACTGATAGAAAAATCATCTATATTGTTTATATTGTTTCACCTGTATATACAAGATGAAAAATCATCTATATTGTTTATGTTGTTTCACCTGTATATACAAGATGAGCCTGGGTCAGTATTTTCTTTTCTTAATAAAGTTTCATTAGTTTATATATTGAAGGCTTCTGCTGCACAACTTAGACTACATGGTGGTGGAGGGAAGCAAACATATGTGCAACAATTTTTTCCTTGTCAAAAAGTTTCCTGAATTATATACACCTTTGTCCAAAAGGCCAGTAACACATTTTCCCAATTGAAGAGAACAGTAGTGCTATGGTGTGGAAAAAGTTTCATGGAGTACATCTATGTTTCTTCCTTCTTCACGATGATGACAATGGTGCAATTGCTTCATGCTACTGCCTCAAGCAGCTGAGGAGATGAAGATATCAAAAACAGCTCCACCTCTTAAGCAACTTTGCCCCGCCCCACACTACCTTAGTAATGGTAGGTAATTCTAAACCTACCCCAAATCCAACCCCCTATATCTAATTAGAAGGCAGATAACAGAAACTGAACTTTTTTAGCATCACATTATTTGTAACATGAAAACACTTTTATATTTCAATAAATGACTGTTTTGGTTGTTGTATTTGTGCAAAGCCAAGCATTCATATATTTTCCTCCAAAAAAGTGTCACTTCTAATTTAAAGACCCATTTAAGATTACTGTTCTGCATTTCTATACTCAGGGTGCTGCAGATTTTTTCATTTGCTCATGACCCTAATTATAATGTAAGACAGTAGTGTTGTTCTAGGGTGACCTCAGTAGTGTCAAACAGCACACTTGCAAATGACTTAATACAAAGGTATTTGACTCATCACCTAGACTATACTGCTTATACATACACAAAAGCAATAATTTAAAGACCAAAATAACAAGAAGTGACACACACTCCACAATTCTAGCAGCTGTTGGAGTTAGCAAAAGTGAAGCTAGTTTACCACAGGCCCTGTAGCTTACAACACTGTGCAGGTCATATTTCCTGGAAAATTGCCTTGTGTAGGAAACGGTTATGGCTTATGCTACAACCACTAACAATTAACTTGCAGTCTCTTAATTAGAAGGATTAAGATACTGCGGTGAGTGACTACTTACAATGTCATTCAAATGGATGTAGGCCAGCATTAAGTCAAATGAATCTTAGTTTCATCTACACAACATTCTTCTCCTACCAGAGCAGCCAGGCCTTCACACAATTATAAATAAATGGACATCCAGTTATATTCCCTGCAGACAACAGAGCATCTGAACTGAAATTAAAATAATAGCAGTTCTTCTATATCACATCCAAACAACTACCATTTATAAATACATAGGTTAGTATATTATTCTTTCTGCTTACAGTTTATACTCATTCAAGTTTAGAAGGAGAACTACAATTATACATCCCTTAGGATGGCAGTGTTACAAATACAGTGAATATACAATGAATATAGAAAATGCCAGGTTTTTGTGATATAAAAAAATTAGACCATAATAAACCATTTCAAAACTTTTCCCACCTTTAATGTGACCTATAACCTGTACAATTCAATTGAAAAACAAACAAACCTGTTAGGGGAAAATATAAAAAATAAAAAACGTACAATAAACTGGTTGCATAAGTCTGCACACCCTTAAAGTAATACTTTGTTGAAGCACCTTTTGATTTAATTACAGCATTCAGTCTTCTTGGGTAAGAGTCTATCAGCATGGCACATCTTGACTTGGCAATATTTGCCCACTCTTCCTTGCAAAAGCACTCAAAATATGTCAGATTGTGAGGGCATCTCTTGCGCACAGCCCTCTTCAGGTCAGACCCCAGATTTTCTATTGGATTTAAGTCTGGGCTCTGGCTGGGCCATTCCAGAACTTTCATTATCTTCTGGTGAAGCCATTCTGTTGTTGATTTGGATGTATGCTTGGGTCACTGTCGTGTTGAACTGTGAAATTCCTCTTCATCTTCAGCTGTCTAGCAGACACCTGAAGGTTTTGGGCCAAAAGTGACTGGCATTTGGAACTGTTCATAATTCCCCTCCATCTTGATTAAAGACCCCAGTTCCAGCTGAAGAAAAGCAAACCCAAATCATGATACTGCCATCACCATACTTCACCATGGGGATGGTGTTCTTTTGGTGATGCAAAGTGTTGTTTTTGCACCAAAAGTACCTTTTGAAATTGTGACCAAAAAGTTCAACCTTGGTCTCCTTAGACCATAACACATTTTCCCACATGCTTTTGGGAGATTTGATGTATTGTCTTGCAAATTTTAGCTCGGCCTGGATGTTTTTCTGTGTAAGAAAAGGCTTCTGTCATGCAACACTACCCCATAGCCCAGACATATGCAGAATACGGGAGATTGTTGTCACATGTAGTACACAACCAGTACTTGCCAGAAATTCCTGCAGCTCCTTCAGTGTTGCTGTAGGCCTCTTGGCAGCTTCTCTGTCCAGTTTTCGTCTTGTCTTTTCATCACTTTTGGAGGGATGTCCAGTTCTTTGCAACGTCACTGTTGTCCCATATGTTCTCCACTTTTTGATGACTGTCTTCACTGTGTTCCATGATATATCCAATGATTTGGAAATTTTTTTGTACCCTTCTCCTGAATTATAGCTTTCAACAATGAGATCCCTTTGATGCTTTGTAAGCTCTCTGTGAACCATGGCTTTTGCTGTAGCAGGCAACTGAGTAAATGTCAGTAAAATCCTACTAGGACAGCTGAACTTTATTTAGGGTTAATCAGAGTCTCTTTAATTGATGGCAGGTGTGTACCCAAGAAGACTGAATGCTTTAATTAAATCAAAAGGTGTTTCAACAAAGTATTAGTTTAAGGGTGTGCACACTTATGCAACCAGCTTATTGTACATTTTTTGTTTTTTATATTTTTTCCCCTAACAGATGTATTTGTTTTTCAATTGAATTGTACAGATTATAGGTCACATTAAAGGTGGGAAAATATATGAAATTATTTATTGTGGTCCCTTTTTTATATCACAAAAACTTGGCATTTTAACAGGGATGTGTAAACTTTTTATATCCGCTGTACATAATGAGTGAATGAAAAGATAAGAATTAACTGAAGCTACAATCGCATTACAGGGAGGTAAACTGCAGCACGCAATAGTATGTACGTAGTCTGAACGAATAAATTTGTATGAAATAATCCATGCATGGTGTACTCAACCGACACCTAAGAATGCCAAAAATAAAGATAAGCATGACTCAGATGTTGCATAGTTATGTACTTGATAAAGTTAACTGAGAATAAGAACAAATAATCTGTTAAAAGCTGTTAGCAAAATTTTAAACTGAATGAGATGTGAGACTATACCTCTAAAGAAATAAAAGACAGTAAATGTAGATGAAATATAGCAATTCTAGAAAGGTATAAATGTTAGAAAAAGAGCCTAATAGTAAATATAAAGATTAAACAGAGAGATGTGTGAACATCAGTTATGTGTTATGGTTAAACTGAGCCAATAACAAGATTATGAGCAGAGGAATTTGAACAATGTGCTTAAGTATCTATAACACAGACACTTGTTGAGGGGGGTGATGCCTGAACACTACAGTATGGTGTGATTATCCATTAGCAAATTACAGGCAAATATGATTACTAGAATATGATAATCTGCAGACACTACAGACCCCCTTGTATATTGTTGCTTATCGATGGATAATACTTGAGGAATTCAGAGACACGTGATATGAAAAATACATAAAAATATTGGCTCTAAACCATTGCTATAGTTCCTGTGTATCTAAAGCCTTCCAGAGGAAACTTTCTGAGTTACTGTAAGAGCTGCAGTAGTATGATGTTTTTGTTTCAACCTAAAATCAAGAACCCAATTCCACCTTGCCTATCCTAGCTGACAGATATATTCCTTTTCTACTATCACATCATGAACGCGAGCTGAGCTTGTGTGGCTAAAATGCTGTTTTGGCACCAGCCATGATGAGGAAGGGGAAGAATTGCTAATCAATGATCCTTGATGAATCCAAACTGGCACACAAACAACACTTTGTTGCAACAGTATCACTTGCAATGGTACAGCTACTGAGTCCTGCCAGTGGTGTCATGTTTTTAGCAATTTTTTCAAAATTAATTGGGAGAAGGTTCAACTAATTCCTTTTTCCATCATTTATGAAACTTCCTTGCTTTCTTCTCTTGATTTACCTGCTTTTATGAAAGGAGGCAAAAAGCACTCACTATTAAAGAGTGCACTCTTCAAAAGCTATTTCTAAAATTACTGCACAATCAGCATTGAGAAATATACTTACTTTTACACAGATGTGAGAAAACATTTCATAACACATTGAAAAGCTGTCTTGCTTGATCAGCATTGAGAAATGTACTATTAAAGATGGGTGGCCATTCCGAAAGATAGGTAACAATGTCAGTGATGCAACAGGCAGCACACACACTTTTTGGTGCAGAAGACTGTGGGTTCTATCCCTACATCAAACAGATGGACTGCTGGCATTTCAATGTATAAAGGGGATGCTGCACTCCTGAGTGTGTCGTCCTGTGGATGAAAAGTTAAACTAAGGGTCAATCTGCTTCAGTCGGTGATAGCTGAGGTAGCTGTAAAAGATCCTACTGTACCTATCTATAAAAGTAGAGGAAATGTCCTGATTCCATGGCTAAATTTCCCCTAATAATACAAATACTGCCTTGGGTCTTTCTTGGAAAGAGGCTACTAGCCTTGAAGGACTAACCCAGTCAACAAAGGAAAAATAAATAAATAAAAACTTGCAAAAATGGTTTGCATGATCAGCACTAAAACCAGAACTAGAGACAGATGCCTTAGTTTTCCAGTTTCAGATTTTACACTGTAAACCACATTTTGAGAAGTCTTTAAAAAATTGCACTAGTATTGTACTTCAATTTAACAATTAATGTGCACAATACATGTGTTCACTGAATATGTTCTCTTCCTAAAATTTCTCTCATATACTTTGCATGGAGATACAATACAGATTGTCCTGTTTGTTGCATTTACCTGTTGAGGCTACACACTCAAGTGTGCTAGCCTGTGTTACATATTTATTGCATTTTTCTGCTGTTTGCTTACAAAAAAAGAAAAAAAAAAAAATTATCCTTGTTTCCCGTCTTTCCTGACCTAGAGTAGTCCAAATACAGGCTTTGCTGTATTCTGGACTTTTGGAAAGTTCCTGTGTTGCCCATTTCCTTTATTGGATAAAATGAGGCTTCTTTGTTCACCAGTGGGAGTGGGGAGCTTAGAGCAGCCTATGTATCCCTGGAAGAGTGTTCCCAGCACAAGAATCTGGTAGTCTATTGGCCGTTTTGGGCCAATTTCTAGCTCAAGTCCCCCTGTATAAAACCCGCTTTGGCATGGTTTTTGTGCTTGTTATTACTCAGCCAAGCTCCTCGTGGTCCTGCAGAGTGGTGCTAGCAGCAGAGAGGCAAAAAGAGTGACTGCTTACCTGATAAAGTGTTTTTTTCCTGCTACTACCTGTGCGACTGTCCAATCTAGCTGAAAAGCAAGTATTTCTGCTCATTTACCTGTTTTGAACTGTTTAAAGCTGTTTTTCCACCTGCACTTTTAAAGATTGTCCTGTTTGTTGCATTTACCTGTTGAGGCTACACACTCAAGTGTGCTAGCCTGTGTTACAAATTTATTGCATTTTTCTGCTGTTTGCTTACAAAAAAAAAAAAAAAAATGATCCTTGTTTCCCGCCTTTCCTGACCTAGAGTTGTCCAAATACAGGCTTTGCTGTATTCTGGACTTTTGGAAAGTTCCTGTGTTGCCATTTCCTTTCTTGGATAAAAGGAGGCTTCTTTGTTCACCAGTGGGAGTGGGGAGCTTAGAGCAGCCTATCTATACCTGGAGGAGTGTTCCCAGCACAAGAATCTGGTAGTCTATTGGCCATTTTGGACCAATTTCTAGCTCTTTCAAGTCCCCCGGTACAAAATCCGCTTTGGCGCATTTTTTGCACTTGTTACTACTCAGCCAAGCTCCTCGTGGTCCAGCAGAGTGGTGCTAGCAGCAGAGAGGCAAAAAGAGCGACTGCTTACCTGATAGTTTTTTTTTCCTGCTACTACCTGTGTGACTGTCTGATCTAGCTGAAAAACAAGTATTTCTGCTTATTTACCTGTTTTGAACTGTTTAAAGCTGTTTTTCCACCAGCACTTTTAAAGATTGTCCTGTTTGTTGCATTTACCTGTTGAGGCTACACACTCAAGTGCGCTAGCCTGTGTTACATATTTATTGCATTTTTCTGCTGTTTGCTTACAAAAAAAGAAAAAAAACCAAAAAAATGATCCTTGTTTCCCGCCTTTCCTGACCTAGAGTAGTCCAAATACAGGCTTTGCTGTATTCTGGACTTTTGGAAAGTTCCTGTGTTGCCATTTCCTTTCTTGGATAAAAGGAGGTCTCTTTGTTCACCACTGGGAGTGGGGAGCTTAAAGCAGCCTATCTATCCCTGGAGGAGTGTTCCCAGCACAAGAATCTGGTAGTCTATTGGCCATTTTGGGCCAATTTCTAGCTCTTTCAAGTCCCCCTGTATAAAACCTGCTTTAGCGTGGCTTTGTGCGATTTCAGGCATTGCGCAGCATCGGGCAGCGCCACTTAATTGGGTTTAAACCATTCTCGGCTCCACAAAGTCTGCTCTTCACTTTTTCCCTTAGAACTGAGCTCTCAAAATAAACACCCTGTTCCTCATCTAAAGCCTGGCACTTGCTCACTAAAGCAATTCTATACGTCAGCACAAAAAATTTGAAAGCACTACATCCTCACAAACTCCCCTTGAGTACCTTGTTCCCCACTGGCCCTTTTTTCAGTTATAAAGGAGTTTCCTATGCTATTCTAGCATGTCCAAAGGTCAGTTGTCAATCTCCTCTCCAGTCCAGCTGGTGAATCTGGGAATCTTGAGGCAATGTTACAACTGCCTTATGTACACAGACAACACTCTCCTTCCAACAAGTTCCAACATATGTGAGAGATGCAACCATATAGCCAAACTGGAGGCTAAGCTCTTTCAACTCAGTACTGGCGTAACCAGTCAGTAGGGCAAGGTAACCACACACACTACAATTCCAGTCTCACATAGACCTACCACAACAGCAAACCAAACACATAAACACACAAAAACATACTCGGAGGCTCTAAATAAAAATCTGCCTAAGCAGCAGAGACCTCCAAAGCAGACATCCAAGCAACCGCTACCCCAAAACAAAACACATGCAACACATAGTTCACAAAGCCAGTGTGCCGAACAGTCACAGCCCTTAAGGCTAAACAACACACCTGATACACTTGTAATAGGTGATTCTATCTTCAGGCACAGTGACGTCCCGCTCACCAGGCTGAACAAGGAGGAGGTCATGGTGAACCGCCTGTCGGGCGCTAGGATCGCCACATAACACAAGCACTCAGGTCACTCCAAAGCAAGTACAAATATGACTCAGTCATTGTCCATGCTGGTGTGAATGACCTGAGACGTACCTCCCTGGACTACATGAAAAGAGACGTAGAGGAGCTCTCTGAGCATGTAGCCCAGGCCGGTATGACCCTGACCTTGAGTAGCATCCTACCCTCACCAAGAATGATGCCACAATATGAAGACAAGATGATCAATTTCAACAATTGGCTTAAGTATTCATGTCATTCAAAGGGGATCCAATGCCTGTCAGCCTGGGATGACATGCTCGACAAGCCACATTGCTTCGCTAAGGACAGCTTGCACCTGTCACCCCTGGGCTTTCGGATATTGGCAAAGGCTCTTGCCACCCCCATAGTACCTTTTTTAGGCAAAGCTCAAAAGACAAACCCACCTCCATAGGTATCACAAGAGATAAGAAACTAAGAGTAATGCTACTCAACGCCAGAAGTCTAAACCTCAAGATGCATGCACTCAAAACTCTCCTCAGCATGGAGAACATCAATATCTGTGCAGTAACAGAAACCTGGTTCAAGGCTCTCGAGAGCACCCCAGCACTACCAGGTTATACCTCATACCATACTTTTTGGCCCCAAAACTCGGACCGAACCACAAAAGGAGGGGGAGTATCAATATTCATCAAAGATACCCACACCTCCAGGTTGGTGGCACAGCACGAAGCATCGGAAACTATCCATGTGCAACTAACAGTGGGTAAAACTGCCTTCCAGTTTATAGCCTGCTACAGACCACCCTCCCAAACCCAGGAACCCCACTCGACCTTCCTGAGAACACTAGAAAATATGAAGGTCTCCCCAAACACAATTATATTGGGCGACTTCAACTACCCAAACATAGACTGGGAGCATTACTCTAGCTCCAACACCCTAGCCCAAAGGTTCCTAGAATTTATTAACTCAAATGCTATGGAACAACTTGTCACCACTCTCACAAGAGGGGAAAATGTACTGGACCTGATCATCACCAACATGGGGACTCTATGCTCCAGACCAGAAGTGTATCCCTCACTGGTAAGATCAGACCATAAATTAATCTCACTGGATATCCACAACCCGACCCCATGCCCTGCCCAGAAAACTACAGTGAAAAACTTCTCTAAAGCAAATGTCACACTCCTTAAAACCAAGGTGGAATCCTTCAAAGCCCCCGGGCCTGTGGAAAATATGGCCCAGACTGCAGAATCCTTTATAAACGCATTCTATGAACACCTTCAGGAATGCATGGATCATGCAATCCCAAATAAAACCAAGACCCAATCCCCCAAAGGCAGGCATCCTGTCTGGTGGACCCCAGCCATAAGCATACTATACAATAGAAGGAGGAAGCTACTGCATGACAGAGCAAAATCCCTAAAAGGGAAGGCATCTCTGATCAGTATTAGCAAAAAACTACGGGCACTCATAAAATCATCTAAGGCCAGCTTCGAGACAAAAACTGCACAAGACACTAAAGATGATCACAAGGCTTTCTTTAGTTATGTTAGGAACCTGGGTGGAAACTCCCAGATATGCTCAGAGTTAGTCCAAAATGACAAAAAATACACTAAACCCACAGACATTGCCAACATCCTGGCTGACAGGTTCAGCGCAAACTTCGCCTCCCCCTCCCCCCCAAAAGAGCAATTATCTATCTCAGCAGAGTGCTGCCCCCCTGACATCTCAGATGCTCAGGTTAGAGCCGCCCTCTACAAAGCAAAAAACACAGCATCAATGGGACCAGACGGTGTCCCGGGCTGCGTCCTACATGAATTCCAAGAAGAGCTGAACCCCAACATAAAGCTACTGTTCAATCTCAGCCTTACTACAGGATATGTACCCAAAGAATGGCGTAGAGCAACATTGGTCCCTCTCCACAGAGGTGGTGCCTCAATGGATCCTGGAAACTATCGCCCCATAAGCCTGACTAGCTTGGTCTGCAAAGCTATGGAGAGGATCATCATGGAACTCATAAATAAAGATATTGGGGACCTACAGACACTGGATCCCACCCAGTTTGGCTTTGTTAAGGGCAGATCCTGCCTCTTAAACCTGGTTGATTTCTTTGAAACAGTCACCAAGGCCATTGACGAGGGGAAGGTGGTCCACACAGCCTACCTGGACCTCGCAAAAGTCTTTGATACAATACCCCACTCGGGCATCATAGATAAGCTATCCAGCTTAAATATAAACCCCTATGTCACTAGATGGGTTGCAAACTGGCTCAAGGACAGAACCCACATGGTCAGAATTGCTGGAGTCATGTCAGACTCCAAACCAGTTACAAGTGGCATCCCCCAAGGCTCAGTCCTGGGAACTCTCTTGTTAAGCATATATTTCTCAGAGGTATAGGCCAAAACGGGAGGACTGTGGCTGACCAAGTTCACAGATGACTGCAAACTGGGTGTGATAATCGACTCTCCAGCTGACACAAGCATCCTCCAAAAGGGTCTCATAGAAACAGATAACTGGTGCCAGAGCCATGGCCTCAAGCTAAATGCCAAAAAGTGTATAGTCATCCCCTTTGGCAAAAACAAAGTGCCCACAAATTACCACATAGGTGGTAATCCATTAAGTACGGAAGAAGTAATTAGGGACCTGGGGACCCAAGTTGATAGCAATCTCTCATTTGACAACCACATGGCCAAAGAGGTTAGAAAAACCTTCTATATAGCCCACCTAATCATGAAGGGATTCACATCTAGATCAGGGGAGGTCATTGTGCCTCTTTACTCATCCCTCATCAGGCCCATAATTGAATACAATGCCACTTTCAGGATGTACCTTACCCGACACCTGCAGCAACTGGAAATACCCCAAAAGTACCTCACCAAGAGGATCAAAGGGCTCAAACAGATGCCATATGCTGCCCGGTTAAAGAAACTCCAGCTCTACTCGGTTGCATACCGCCTGCTTAGAGGTGATCTGTGCCTGACATATAAAGCCATGTCCAACCCGGAATTAATGGACATGCTGCACCTCAGAAAATCCAAATCCCATCGAGCTACACGCTCGAGGGACTTGAACTTCAGCACTGAAATAAATAGGACATGCTGGAGGGACAGATTCATAACCCAGAGGCTCCCTTCACTCTGGAATAGAATCCCAGTCCAAGTTAAGCAGAGTCCCTCACTGACTCTCTTCAAAAGAAATCTTGACGAGTGGATAGGAGATCGTAGGTTTACCCCGGGTATTACTTCTGTGTCACTGCTAAACAGAGGCACAGTAAACTAACCTTGAAAAAGGGCACAGTAAAACATTTAAAATGGGTGGCGAAAGCCAAACACACTCTGGCTAGGCTTACAAATGCCCTAGGGCAGACAGCCTAGTATGAACCTATGAACCTATGAAATGGTATCCCTAATATGTTAGCATCTTTAATGGCCAGCAGTCTACATAGCCAGCCTTAGGCCTAGGCCAACTAGGCGGCTGCCTAGGGCGCCGGACTTGCCGGGGCACTTTTCCAGTATTTATTTGGCGTAGGTAGACCAGGATGGGGGCACCAGGTAGTGTGGCAGGGGGGCGCCGTGTAGCCCTTTTGCCTAGGCCACCAGAAGACCTAGGGCCTTTCCTGGCAGTCTAGTGACTCATTTACTATGACTTGTTCATGTGTAGATTCCCAGAAAGTCTGCATGTGCATAAGTGACTGACACTTCCATACCTTTTCACTGAGAGCTTGAATTCCAGCACAAAACGCACACTTGTACATTCTGTGCTTCCACTCAAGAGTTCAGTTTCACTGTACTAAGTCATACATTTTTCCCAGTTTATGGAGCCTTTATTCACATCTACATACTATCACACTGCTGTAATGAGTTAACTATTTTATACTGCCTCATCACGACACTGACATCGCTGCTATTTTTTCTGCTTATACATATAATATATTTGCTGTATTCCCCATAAGTAGCTAGCACATACTGTACTAGGAAAAGATATTTTAATAACTGGTACAGTGCTGACCATCATTAAAGGAGCAATTTGCATTGATCCTAATAAGTGACATTTACAAAAGGTGTGATGAGAGTTACATTGTACAGTATGCATATATTTTATTTCTACCAATCTCACAACTTTATTACTACTAAATCCACATTAATTAAAGTAACTGCACAGACTAAGAAACAAAAAAAATCATATAACTCACAAAATGGAATTCTCAATTAACAAAATTGCCTTTCTAAGTCAACCTATATAAAAGAAATTTAAGATCAAAATGAAAAGAAAAAAATAAAACATAAATCACAATATGGCATTATCAGGAAAACAATTCTACTTTGACTTATGCACGCTAAGATTAAACTGAAAGTTCAACTAGACTACAAAACTAATAAATCCAGAAGTAATTTTCACTATAACTCCTATAAAAAAATTAACTGAAGGACATTTCCGAAAAAAATAAAAACTAAGGAGGTGTACTGATGGCTTCATTGCATTGTTAAAAAGTTATTATGAATCCTCCCACATTAGCTATTCTGATTTTGGCAGTATTACTTTTTAGGTGCTACAGGCTAGAAAATAGATTATTTAAGGAAAAAGTGAATAACAAAAACTTAAAGGTAGAACAACTGCCAAATCTTATGCATTAAGGATAATATTCAGAGAGTTACATTTGTATGGGTTGTCTGCAATACAGCTGAAAATGTTTTCAGAAATACACGTTTATCAAATGAGAAAGTTTACTAGAAAAAAAATATCTGGCTTTGTCATTGGTAGACATTTAACTTAGTTAAGACAGAAACTGATATTGGTAATGTTATGCTTTATTTAGTGAGCACTTCAGAAACTGTCAACTGTCACTTTAAGAAACAACAATGTAAAAAAAAAAAGTGGTCCATAACTTGGTGCATTCACATACTCAAGCTTCTTTGAAATATGACTGGTTTCCTTTTATCTGTATTAGACTTAAATCACAGAAACTGGCATGAATACTTTTCATTTTCAATTTGAGTTAGTGTTAGCTGTTTGTACTGGCTTGAGTAGGTGTATGTTTAAGAAGTTAGTATCTTGTTATCGTCTTACTTTTTCTAAACATTACAATCAGTGATATGTTACACTAATATCTTTCTATGCACATGGTCTTTTTGCTCTGTGGAAAAGAAAGGAAGGCGATTAAAGAGTGGTTCAGGAAAGAACAATATAATATTTATATCTGTGTGTAGTAAACCAAAACTGACAATTGAAAGTCGTACTGTGCCAAAAAAGCACAAAACAAGGAGAAAAAAACAGTATGACTACCAGGGCAGGCAGCATAAAAAGCCGAATAAAAACTCGTTTAATAAAAATACAGGATAAGCACTTTCAAATAAAAATGCTTCATCAGATCTTCAGAAATCACAAACATACACCTTAATTTAAAAACACATCTCCCAATCAGAGAGCATAGATAATGATGTAAAGGTCTTGACTTTAGTGCTGGTTTTAAAGGAACATTATAATTTAAACCTGGAAACCTATGGGCTTGCAACATAGCTATCCATTTCATCTCAATACATTCCATTTTGTTAACTATATCCCCACCCCTGGCTGATTCAGATGCAACCTCTAATATGGTGAAATTAAAACAATGTCCAACATTATCCTTAACATGTTTATATAGAGCACTTAAGCTATTCATCCTCCTCATATCTCCAACATGTTGTCAAACATGATCCTTCAATTTTTGGTCGGTCTTTCCTACGTAGTAGGAATCACAGTCACTGTAAGTAGCCAGATGCACTAAATTAGCCGTCCTGCAGTCAGCATATACGTTAAAAACATAATTCTTATTAGTCACCGGATGAACAAATGTGTTAACACAACACATATAAATATAAGCTTTACAGGACCTACAGGGAAAAGTGCCAAATTTCACAAATACTTTATAGACTTTCTAAAAGGTCTATAGCACAATTCCCTTTTTAATGTCAAATTATTCATGTAAATAAACTTGGGAACATCACCAACTACCTTAGAGAAAGTATCATCAGAGCAAGTATAGACCAATTCTGTCTAATAATATCACAGACAGAATTAATGTCGCTAATATACTTCAAAGAAAAACCACACTTGAGTCTATTATCCCCTCTAACGTGAAATCGCAACATCTCTATACAAGAAGGGGGTACCCACTGTATCACTTAAATTATTCACTTCTTCTGCCTTCTGTATTATATCCTTTTTATGATCACCTCTGTCCGACAATTCATCCACCAAAAGGTCCCTAGCCTGCATATAATCATTATCACGTGTGTGTAATCTAGATAGATGCAATAATTGCCCCTTCATGACATTCCCAAAAATCCTTTTGGGATGCATACTATTCCTGGCCAGTAAATTGTTCTTTCTACATTCCTTTCTATACATTAAGGAATCAACACTCCCATCGGAATTAATAAACAAAGTTGTAATGCCCACACTGCATCATTTTCCATGATTAAATCTCTATCTCTTGCTTTCTTCTTCCTTGACTTCGCAATTTATCAACACTGTAAAATCAACTGACAAATTTTTCTCCATAATATACATCCTACTAATCTCCTTAGTTGTCCTTAAATCAAATAAAAATATGTTCAGTCTACTGGACTATCTCACATCATTCCAAGGGGCAAAAGAAAGTAAAATGATGATGTGTTCCCCATTTCTTTCTTTAAATGCTGCCCACTACCAGATACTCCAGATCCTTCCTAAATATACTTTGGACTGTAGTGTGAAATTATACTGTTCCAAACAACCTACCCAAACTTAGAATGAAGACAGCATTAAAATCCTGCCAACAATGGACCCGTCTCCTTCCAGACCATGCCCACCAACAACTTTAAAGCAATCCAGCAAAACACTATTTTTATCTTTATTTGAACCACAACAAAATGCCAAAACTATCCTCCTCCTTTCTCACCTAGCCCAACTGCCATGTCTTACATCACAACGCGAAACTAGCTTACATAAAACCCCCCACCCCTGCTTCCCTTACACTTTAGCATGAGCCTCTTCTACCTCAAGAAGATCATTCCACTGACATTTTCCCACTTCCCATACTCCTCTTCTACCTCAAGAAGATCATTCCACTGACATTTTCCCACTTCCCATACTCCTCTTCTACCTCAAGAAGATCATTCCACTGACATTTTCCCACTTCCCATACTCCTCTTCTACCTCAAGAAGATCATTCCACTGACATTTTCCCACTTCCCATACTCTAAACTTCAGTTCCTGTGACACAGCTACCCTGCACCCTCACTAATCAACGTTTTTAACACTGTTTTAGAGTTATTGATATCCCCTACATTCCACATGTTCATTATTACACTCCTACTCCCAACTCCCCAAGGCCTTGTTTGACCCCACCTCACGTCTCCACCAGACCTGGACCCAATGGGTCATTGTGCAGATCTAAAAAGGACACCTATGCTTCCAGCAGCAGTGAGCATTCTGGGCTGCTGCAAGCCTTTCCCCCAATCAAGGCAGCTGATGGGTAACTCACCCTCAGCCCCTACTAATGTCCTCTAACATTCCTTACTCGCTAGGTTGCAAACATTTCTAGATCCTCTAATGAGTAACCAAAAGCACATGCTCTACTTACCCTCTGAACTGCCACAAAATTCACATCCCTTTCTTCTTTATTAGACTGATAATTCCAAGAAGACATGCAAAAGACTTGCCTTTTTTTCTTGTAAAACACAACAGAATCCAACCTTCTGCTATACTATATATATATATATATATATATATATATATATATATATATATATATATATACTACTGTTGACCTGTTCCAGACAATATGCCCTACACTGTCCAATTTCCTAAATAAGAGGCACAGAACCAATACACAGAGTTACAATCGCATAACACTTAATGCAGAAAATTCAAACTGCAGCAAAATATAATAAAATCTCTTTATGTACTTACTATATTCAAATTCAAACTGCTTGTAAGAAAAATCTAATAAACTCTCTTCACGTACTTAGTATAAACTTCTAAGCATTATCAAAAACATATATAAGAACTGCAAACTCATGCTACTCTTGTTCTAAATCACAACAGAGCTTCACCCTCACTTTTTAACAGACTGGTGAAATGCATGGCTGTGAATCAAGGGGAAAATATACTACCTCTGAAATTGCATTATATTGGAGCATTTTCTTTAATTCATGGTACAGTTATCGTGGGGTGTGTGTGTGTGTATATATATATATATATATATATATACACACACACACATATATATATATATATATATATATATATATATATATATATACACACACACACACACACACATATATATATATATTATGTATAATATATATATATCTATATACACACACACACATTTTATATATATATATATATATAGTTGCATGTGTTTCATACAGAGAGATATTTGACTGTTTCATGTTTGAGTCAGTTTATTTTCTGAAGAGTCAGGACTTAAAAAAAAAAAAATGAAGTTTGAGATGCCCCACTACAATAACTCATTAAATGCATTGTATAAGGGCTTAGCACATAGACTTTGGGTTGCGTCTGCATTTTCTTATCTAAATGAAGTTCCTAAGGTTTGACTAAATTTACTGAAGCTTTGATTGGACAGATCCTGAGAATCTCAATATATGTTCCCATAGGAGTGTCTTAAATGTTCACTCTGCTGAGAGCTTTGCCTCAATTTGTCATATAAGTTTACATTTCTCTCAGATAAGGAAATTATTAAATTATGATGTTCTTACTCAGAATACTGCAGTTATTAAAACTGCATGAGGTAACCCTCATCTTTGAGGCCTTTAAGGCAAACATGTGTAGGCCCTGCATACTACTATTTCTTCTGATTTATGAAGCTGCAAAAGGTGATGCTACCTCCTTTGACAGCTTATTTGGATTGAGGTTTAGAAGTTATATGACTATCGGTTAAGATACAGCACAGAGGTTACATTACATTTAACTAGTTAGTGATGGCTGCAAAAAAAACTACTTAAACTTTTAAGCATGATAAATCCATGTTGTTCTTAGTAATTGTAAATAAATCAGTTCAGTTTATGTTGTTACACTATCTTAGGATTTTCTAAAGCTACTATATGTGTGACACTACTTAAAATGTTAAAGTGCTTATTTTACTTTTGTATTTGTAGTTACTTTGTAAAACATAAGTCACTGGCATTAAATTAAGATTTGAAAAGTAAGTTAGAAAAAAGGATTAAGGTTGTGAGTAATGAAATGTGTAGAGTGTGAGAATGAGAATGGGGGGGTAAGTACTTTAGTTTAAGAGGACTGTCAAAATATGATCTTGTACTAAGTTATAGGAGGGTATAGTAAATAGAAGATGAAGGGTCAATGGTATTAAATCTATGTTAGAAAGTATGCAACACAAGCGATTAAGATAGCAATAGAATCGGGTCTATATTATAACATTGACATTGCAAAATGTTGAATATTATAATATCGACACCACTACATCGAAGGCTGAAAACAGTGAAGCCACGGAACATCAAATTTCTTACCTAGGGCAAGATTTCGGTGGGCCATTCTGTGGCTTCGCTATTTCCTCCACTGTGGTGCGATAGTTACGGACCTTAGGGTGAGGGTGCAGGTTAAGGTAAGTGGATAGGTAGGAATGTGTGTGTGGTGTAGCGTAGGGTAGAAGTAGGGTTTTGTTAAGTGTATGTGTGTGTATTAATTAGTTTGTGTACAGTTTCTTAGGGTAAGTGTGCAATAGTTATGGACCTTAGGGTTAGGGTGTGGGTTATGTTTAGTGAATAGATTGGAATGCATGTACGGTTTAGTGTAGGGTTACTAGGGTTTTGTTAACTTTATGTGTGTGTATTATTTAGTTTGTTTATAGCTCCATAGAAGAAGAAGAAGATAGCTCCATAGGGTAAGTGTGCGATAGTTACGCATCTTGGGGTTAGGGTGCGTGTTAAGCTTAGTGGATAGATAGGAATGTATGTACGGTTTATTGTAGGGTTAGAAGAAGAAGATAGCTCCATAGGGTAAGTGTGCAATAGTTACGGATCTTAGGGTTAGGGTGCGGGTTAAGCTTAGTGGATAGATAGGAATGTATGTACTGTTTATTGTTGGGTTAGAAGCACGGATTTGTTAAGTGTATGTGTGTGGATTATTTATTTTGGTGTTCTTGTGTTATGTGTATGTTTCTCGGAACAGCAAATTTTTTCCCTGGGAAAAAATTTGCTATTCTGAGTGTTCGATGTTATCACATTTTGAAATTCCAAGTTCGAGCTTATGGTGTTCGATGTTTTGGAATTTCGATTATGTGATATAGACCCATGGAATCATGGTGGGAGAGCTTGTAAAAGACAAATTCTGTCATTGAGCTGTCTGCACAATCAGCTGTTTGAAGAAATACTTTAGCTATCATATCCTTATTCTTCTTCAGTAGCCTTTCCATTCATCTCCCACATGATTAGCATGATCTATAGTCTTTCATATCTCTCTTCCTAAAAGAAAGCAAAGATACACACCAGAGTCAAAATAAACATTTAGTTAGGCTTCAGCAAGCTATTTTCCTTCTTCCTTGATGGCAAAAGCAAGCTCCATAGGCAAATGAGGTACTCCATTTCTTACATCAGTTCCTTAATCCAAGGCTACCATTGTACTCAATTTCTTACACACTTCCTTTATCCATAGGTACCTAAGGTACTCCATTTTATTTTACATAACTTCCTTTATTCATAGGTACCTAAGGTACTCATTTCTTACAGCACTTCCTTTATCCAAGGGTACCTGAGGCACTCCATTTCTTACTGCACTTCCTCTATCCAAGGGTACTTGAAGTACTCCAGTTCTTACATCACCTACTTTACCCATAGGTACCTGACATACTCCATTTCTTACACCACTTCCTTTATCCAAGGGTACCTGAAGTACTCCATTTCTTACACCACTTCCTTTATCCACAGGTACCTGAGGTACTCAATTTCTTACAGCACTTCCTTTATCCAGGGGTACCTGAGGTTCTACCTTTCTTACAGCACGTCCTTTATCCAAGGGTACCTGAGTTACTCCATTTCTTACATCACTTCTTTTCTCCAAGGGTATCTGAGGTATTCAATTTCTTATATAATTTCCTTTAAATACTTTGGAGTAATTATATCCCCCTATATCACCTTATACATGCACTGAAGACTCCACACGTGTGTGGTCATGCATGTCCATTGAGAACACCACACAAATTAGTCATGGTGCTATGTGCTCACACCAAATTATATCCTATCATTCTTTTGATTTTTCAATGAAAGTAACCACTTACCTTACTGGAACAGCATTCTAATACAAACAGCTCTATATCCCTTTTGGTACTTTTGAAAAGACCTAATTACTTAAGCGGTTAGCATATTATTAAGTCTAATGAGGTATGACTGCATACAAGACTTTAAGTCTACACAAACAACCTGGCCTATTACATGTAAGCTGAAAATCTTGAGGGTACTATAAAACATAAATGAATTTCAGGATAGCTCACAGGTTTTGGGATTCTTCTTCTCTCCTGTTTACTAATAAAGTATGAATGCTTACACTCTTTCTCTGGAATTCAAAGATTCTCGCCACAAGTTCTAACTAATTTTGGTTTGTCATATAGTAAGATGTGAAGAATATCCAATTCAGACAAGGTAAAGCTGCAGTAAAGTACATCCCATTAGCAGTTAACTATCAAGCCCATGAATCGAACACTGCACTGGCAGACATGAATGTGCTAGTGTTCTCCCTAAGGCCCATTGCATCACAGTAGCATAGGCATCCACCATCACGGGAATAACATATATACAAACTCCGATCCACACATGCATACACACACACACACACACACACACACACACACACACACACACACACACACACACAAAACCAAGCATTTACACAGAAACAAGCTCCTAAAGGCAGCTCACACTCACACACATGCTCACAGATGCACACAGACACTCGCACACAAATAACACACACACCTCCATGCAGACACTTTCAAGACACTATAGATCCTCCTCCATATATACATATACACACACAAACACACATACACACACAAGGACAGCGTGGATATACTGAGGGTGCATTCATAGGGGCGAATGGGTAAATGCCAACTTTTTGATTGCATTCACTTTCGCCTTCTCCTTGCAGGAGAGCCAGATTGACTTAAATCCTGTGGTGTGTTATTCCACAGCCAGGGGAGCCAGTGCTATTTCATGGGAGGGGAGCACATGGCTAATTTGCATTAGCTGCGCTCCCAGACTGCTGGAGCTGCAATTGGCTTCAACAGTGAGGCTACTCGGTGCCCAACAGTCAGTGCCAGTAATAAACAGTATCGGGAGAGTGTTCTCTGAATTATTTACGCTTACCATGATAGGAAACTTTTGAACACAAGACTTCTACATCATAGAGACCAATTCTGAATCCCAGGGATTATTCTTTATCTCAACTGGGCATACATTTAAGAAACAGGTGTAGTATATGTGAATACTTTAACCATGATAAACAGCATTGTTATAATGAATATAATTTCTAAATCATAGAAATATTCCATTTTATCTCTGGTTTGTTTTCTGCACACATTTTTTTCTGGCTTATTTCTGCAAAGATTACTGAAACTGAATAATATGGCCGCAAAGCAGAAGAGGTAGCTTAATGTTTAATACAGCATCAATTTCTGCATCCTTTTGTCTGTTTTGCCTTACTTGAGTATGTCCCTGAAAACATGTGCCCTTTTACATTTATTAGCCCAAACATTATTTCCCAGGGTATAGTGGTGCTGTTATAATGAATATTTCCTTATGTCTTCATTTACTAATGACAGAAGTTGTTGTTGTAATGCAGTGGTTTTGTAACAAGGTCGCAGGGCCACACATGCAGAGGAACTCTCTGTGTAGTCTGTCTTCTGCTGATTAACAACACTGGGAGACATTCATTTCAAATACCTGTTACCCTCCCTCCATCGTTTCCATGCATTTCTGGTCTGCCAGTTACTTTTCAGCTGTTGCAGTGTAATGCACATTCTTTAAGTATACTTTGTTTCCAAAGCTGAAGGAATGCAACTAGGTCAGTTTGGGTTATATTTCTGGTGGTGTGTGTGTGTGTGTGTGTGTGTGTGTGTGTGTGTGTGTGTGTGTGTGTGTGTGTGTGTATTAGCTGGACTGCTGCTAAATATACTCCTTTTTGTAAAACAGTAAAATGCAGTTGCCTGTTTACTGAGTGGCAATGTATCCGATGAAGATTATGATGATAATGAAGGATGTTTATTATTATTATCATCACTTTTATTATTCATTATTGTGGTGTCTCTCTGCATGTTTATCTAGCCTTTCTTACTTGGAGTAGAACATTGATTTCTATTGACCATTTTCAGTGCAGGTAACCAGACGTACAAGTTTAAATAGGTATGTTAGTTTACATTCATTTTTAGACTTCTAAACAGTGAAATGCATTATGGTCTAGTACAGCAAATGTTTCTATTTACAATGTATACCATGGAGAAATTACAGTAGGAATGCAAAATAAAGGATAATAGTAAAGCGCGAAGGTCAGTTTCGGAGAGGAAGGGTAGAGTCATATAAAGGGAATTAGGTTGGAAAGGACAGACGTTGAATAACATTGTGATACAACTTAGACAGAGGAAAAAACAACCTATGTGTAACCATAAGTGGAAAACATTATAAAAACTGAAATAGTGAATGATTACTTAAAATTAAGCCACTGAGATCACTTCTGCCCAGAAAAACAATTAAATGTGGCATCTTTAAACAGGTAATATTTCAGCTGTAATTTGGTGCTAGTACTGAGAAAGCATGGTCTGTGCACTGGAATTTATTAAGGCTGTTAGTAAAATAAAATAGAAAGGGAGCGAGATCTCATGTTGTACAGGGATGTTCTCTTGTTTAGTCTGCCTTTAGAAAAGGGGTGTTAGATGCAGTGTTTTTTTAAACAAGAAGTGATTAGTAATATTGATCTGTGCTTGATTGGAATTCATCTTGCCTCTGAAAGTATGGAGTAATGATGTTGTCTTTGTGGGGACAGGGTTATAAACTGAAATCTTGGATGTTGTTTGAATAAGTGGGCCACTCATTCGGGAGACAGTTGCAATCATGGGGTGCCCGTATCCCATCTATGAAAGGACTCCTTTCCCTACTGCAAGTCTTCCCGTTGGTGGAAGAAGTCAGAAAACATCTTGTACCAGAAGGATAGATTATATTGGTCCTAGAAACATGAATGTGATTTTGAAAGTTAAGATATGGGTCAAACCATTTCCCAAGCTACCTGCACTGCTGAACTGTTTTAAATTTCCTTAGTTATTACACATAATATTCCAGTTTTTAGAGGCTTGGTATCATTGAGGATGAGTTTACATTAATCAGTCTAACAATTGTGTCACGTCTTGCCCTAATTCACTTTATACATTGGTGTGGCACCCTCTTGCTCTGTATACCACAATCTCATCTGCATATGAAACACCTGCAATACAGAGAATATCTGCCACTTGGTTAATGAACAACAAGAAAAGTATGTGGAACTCTTCTGAAGTCGTGCAAAGGGGAACAATGTGGTACTTGTTTGGCCTTTAACTTGCCAGTTGTTTAGGAAGTCTTTGAATCACGTCAGTGTACTGGCTCTTATTCATGCTCTAAGAAGAGAACCTGAAAGGAGAGTGCAGCAATCTAGACAAAGGCTTTTGCTATCAGACTTTTGCTCATGTTTTAACACACATCCGTTGGGGTGCACAGGCCTGTGATTATGCTCCTACCTGACCAAACACCATGATGACGCCATGACATAACTTTGGATAGACTCTGATAAGTTGCCGAATAATAGTTTACCAAATATTTTGACTAAGGTTGGTAATATTAATATGGATTTGAAGATATTTGCACTGAAAGACTTAGAATTTTCCCAAACATGGTTCTATCCATAGAATAATGCTTTCTGTGAGGCATAAGAGTTATTGAGGGGGGTGTGGGATATGGTCTTGAAACAGTATCATAGATGAAAGCTAGCTATGCAGTCTAGGTCATTAGGAGGGTACATAATATAACAAGCTTTTCAATGTATTTTATTTATACAGCTTTAAAGCTGAAAAAGGAGCATCTAATGGAGGGTCTGGTGCTGTATTCCCAGTAGTGGAAGCATTGTTACAGTTGCAAGGTACAGTACAAGGAACTGAGGAGAATTCTTTAAGGAAGTCTATTCTCAGATGATTTAAACATCTGTATTAATTTAACCTTGTACTACTGTTCTCAACCACTAAACATGTAAATATGCTTTACATCCTTCTCCAAGCTGCTGTTTAACTTTTGTTTAGTTTTTGCTATTTTGTATGTAAAATTTGCTTAGTTTGTTTCTGTTTCCACTATGTATTGTACTTCATATTATGGAGCTTGTACTATGTATTACTGGAGCTTTTCTCCCCGGACCTCCACTGAAAACGGGCTCTTTGAGCCCAGTGGACCTCCCTAGTCATCAAACTGGAAATAAATAAATTAATTAATTAATAATTAAATAAATAAGTCAAGTGGTAATAATGTCTCAAAACACAGGCTGGTTATACTGCCTTCCTTTATGGTCTTTATATGAAACGTATCCTCTTATTTGATGTATTAGTCTCCAGAAAGTCTTTTAGCTGTTTTAGAATTTAGTTTTGGATTTTTGTAGGAAGTTGGCTTTGTACTGCCTGGTCATTGGTTTTGCTAAAATTCTAAGTAATATAACTTGCTCTCACTCTCACTCTCTCTCTCTGAGGAGGGTAAGATTTTTTTTTTATTTCCTCTAAACCGAAACTCCATCTCTGATTTTGTAAACTGTGAGTTCTTTTGTTAGTTAGTGGTTCTGAGATGCTTTCTGAAGACTAGATCCTTTTAGAAAGTATTTGCCATGTACTGAAAGGAAATAGTAGGAGAATAAGCAGGTATGGAAGTGTTTTGCTGGAATAAACCATAAACTCAGTTAATTCGGGATAGTTCAGTTTGCACACCCTCTTGGGTCTTACTGTTTGTTTAAAACATGTATCCTCTCACTCCCTGCCTACATATGAATAAATAATCCATAGTTTAAAACAGCTACTAACTATCTGTAGCTGTATTAATTGTTGCTGATAAAAAATATTACATTCCTTGCCATAGCTTTGTTTTCAGTTAATGCCTTGGCTAGTAATGATGCTGTTATTGCATTACCTATAAAAAGAAACACACTACAGATGAACATATATAAAATGCCTACGAAACAGACATGTTGCAGTTATTAACAATAATAGCCAAAGACCCACATGCATGACATAAAACTGTGATAATACAAATAACAGGCACTGTTGTAAGTAGATATATGACTATATTATGCCCATGCTATATGAAGATAGTTAATATTTTACAAACTCTGCACACACTGCTTCTTGTTTAAGATATTTAGTAAAAGTAAATATAAAAGAAGGTAAAAGGAAAGATGAAAAGTCAGAGTAGTACAGGAAAATATATGTGGCCTTTAAGCACGTCAGAATAATAATAAGCTAATACAAGCAGTCTGTAATCTTTTTAATGAGGGTGATACAGTGTACCCAGTGACCGCCACGATGGTGCTTTAACTCTGTAGGGCTGTAACAACAGCCAACTCTTTGTATAATACACAGACAAAAAGCACATGTGCTCAGTCTTCGGATTGTGCCAGCATTTCTCAAGTTTACTAAAATCACATAGCTGTAATGTTATCCCACTGAACCAGTTTCCTTTTCAGAGATCAAAACTTGGCTGGGATTTCAATGTTTCCTACTTAGCTTCTAAACTATGTGAAAAAAGCTCTCCAGAGGAAATTAAGTAAAACTAAGCTACATGGGAGGTAAAGGATAAAATCAGATCACATTTGCCAAGGTGCCAATAAGTATTGGCTAGAATCCATTACATTTTCTTTACCAGGTAGCAATTATATGACATTACTATTGTTTTATATGTACCTTTTAACTGACAGCATGTGTCATAAGTACAGACAGCAACATATTTAACACATACTTCAGAAGCTGTATTATCTATTTAAATATGATTGACTTCAACTTAACTTTTAAATTAAAGGGTTGAACCATTTATCAATATTTAGAATTCCTTTATCCAGATATGGTTGAAATGCAGCACTTTTGTTATCTTATTCAGTTATTAAACATATGCTACACATTTTTCTACACAGTAAACATAGAACCCAAATGTTGTCAAATTCTTATACAAGGTAGATGCAAAAGACATATTACGAGATTAATGTCATCTCCCTTTATCTGAATGGCAAGATGTAACTTAATTTATCACCACATGAAGTATGATTTAAACTGCTGCTACTTGTGTGTGTGGGTGCACGCATTACACACACACACACACACACACACACACATATATATATATATATATATATATATATATATATATATAGATATATATATATATATATCTGTATGAATGTGTGTGTATATCTGTATGTACAGACAGAGATGTTTGATGCGTATGAAAAAAAAGTGTGTGCTCTTTTATATGTACCTTGTGGTGCTAAATTCACATGAAAATTACCTATGCAATTATTGCATTACGCAGCATAATGATTGCCAATCAAGTTTGTATAAAAGAATGTAGCTGTATCCTGGAATCCACACAAACAGGAAGTTCTTTCCTCAACGCAGGGGTGCATGGTGGAGAATAGCAAAGTCTCTACCCAAAGATTTGCTTTTCTTGAGGTAGGATGGCCCAGTCAAGTTCTATGATAGCTGCAGCATGAAATGTTCAGGTGATGATTTTGCATTTGGAACTAAAGAGGAGACCTGGTGAGGTCTTCACCTGTGACTTTTAATGTGCAGCCTTTTGTTAGAAGGGCTATGTGGGACTGAACATGCCATGTAGGGTTACCTCAGAAGACTGTCAGCCTTATGTCTAAGCATAGGTCTCAATATGGCCTGATTTTGCAGAAAGTCTCTGATTTTGCTTCATATTTCTTTTTCCTGCACCACATAAAATTTTTGATTTTCTGCTAAATCAGTGAGGATTATAGTCCATCAAAAAGGCTGGCCATCAGAGTTCCATACTTCTCATTCATTGGAAAATACATGTTGGTGCAAAACCTTTTTTTCTATTACCTTTGTAAGTGAATTAACAAAATATTTAAACACAGTCCCTGATTTTGGGCATTTGTCCTTCATTGTTTCTGGCTTTTCCCTGTTTCGTAAGCAAAAAGGAAAAAAGACAATTGTGTTATATTTTCATTTGTTTCTTCAAATAAACCTACGTTTGTTATACACTTGCACCTTTAAGACCTACACGGAGAGTGTGTGCATGGAAACTTTGGCCAAGGACCTACCAAAACAATCCACTATCCCACTGTGTTCATGTGCATGAATTGTTGTAGCTAAATTCCTAAGGGATTTTTATACCCGAGATGTTTGCCTAGTGATACTTGCGTGTGACAAGGATTTGGCTATTCTGCTGTTTTTTGTTTTTTTCTTCTTTTCGAAACCATGGAAGAAATAATGAAAGCCTCCATACACTCTACTGTGGAGACTAGATAACCAGAGGTAGATCTCCAACAATAGTTAATACAACTAGGAAACATCATTGTTACCCCAAGAACTGTACTGGCCATTAAAAACTAAGTAAGGAGGATTACACATAGTCATATTTGGTGGCTTTTGAAAGATATGTCACCCAAGAGAACTTGGACAAATCAGAATGGACCAAGAGAATTTTTTTTTCCCCCCAGTCGACAGGGGAAAAATTAAACACCTACACAAAGATATACAGTTAGAGGAGACAGACTATACTAATTAAAAAAAAAAAAATATATATATATATATATATATATATATATATATATATATATATATATATAAATACTTTAGCCAGAGTTTAGGTAATTTCTGAAGTGCAAGCTAGAACAGTTTACAACTGGAATGTCAAAATTCACAAACCAGAAGGAGGTCAAATGTGTGACTTAAAACATATCCTAGAGACTGGTAGTAATAACAAAATTAAAATGTTTGAAAGTCTAGCAATAGACAGATTTAAAAGAACATTCCCTAGTAGCATGAGAAAGTAGGTGTTAAAATGTGATCCCAAAACCTCTGACAAGTTAGTAACTTTAGCAGTATACTTAATAGTTAATGACACATTGCTTCAAATGGAAATGTCTCCTTTCAAATATAATGTTGTCATAAGAAATGCTGAATCTCCTGTGAAACAAATATGAATTTAATGCATTTCAGATGTGGATAGAGGGGTCATATATCTAGGTTTCGTTCACAGTACTGAAGAGAGCAGCTATTAGCAGAAATGTAAAAAAAAAAAAATATATATATATATATATATATATATATATATATATATATATATATATATATATGCACATACATACATACACACAAGCATGTTACAAATGAAACTGCTCCTGAATGTACTAAGACCGCAGCTAGGACTACTGAATTAGCATTATCACTATTTTACAGCCAAGCTAGTAAAGTGTAATGTATTTTTGGAAGTGAGAGATGTTTAAGCTTTACTGGATTCTGAAAGTATGATTACACTTAACAAAAGGTATTACTGACTCCAAGTGTAAAATTAATAACAAATAAAAGGTAGCGGTGATGTGCTCATGATGATAGGAAGGAATATCCCCTCATACAAACAGAAATTTAAACAGTTCTAGGAAGTTTTACCTCATGCAGCTGTGGCTTCTGACTTAACTCATGATGTCATAACAGGAAATGTTTCCCCCATTTTACAGCTTTGTTGAAGATGTAGGGTAGCAGCATCCACAGACACAGTGTGCCGAGCCATTAAATCTAATAAGAAAGAGATAAAGCAACAACTTGATATACCCATTCACCGTAAGAACGAGAGAGGGAGAACAGGACAGTGACATGTGTACAGAGTTCCAGAATCAAAATCGGGAGAAGGGAATTAGCATAAAAGCTATGAAGGGGACAGAAGCAGACTGTGGCTAGATGACAGAAAAAATCTTGCATGCTACCAAAAACCAGCCACAGTTATGGAACAATAGGAAATAAATACTGTAAGACATCTCAGCATAGGAAGTAAAGCTGAACTGAAAGATAAAAATCTGTAAAATGCAAAAGTCTATGGAAACTTACAAGAAGTGTTATTTTAGAAGCAGAAAGGACAGACAATAAAACAGAAGGGGCTCTTAGGTGAGGATCTTTTGGTCAAAGAAATGGAAGCAAGTACTAAAAGTGGGCTACATAAAAACATGTACAGCTCTAACACATTTCTGTCCAAGGGGAACAGAAAGCTAAGGAAAGAGGACTCTCAGGAAGCTTGTGAAGACAGTGGAAATGTTTACGCAGAATGAGATTTTAGCCCAAGATTACCTCTACAAGGAAAAACAAAGAAAAATCTTAGTGCAAGTGTTTTTAGGAAAGGAAGTTAGACCTTCCACCTCAAGACAGATTAGTGAAGAAAGTAACTCTAAACTGGTAGACTTAAAGACAAGCCACATAAATTGGAAGATAATCTTTTGAGTAGAATGAGGGAGAACATCATCAAGGTTATACGGGAAGATAGTAAACAAGATGTTCTAATTATTTCTTACTCCTATTTTCTCAAAGTATGACTTCTTGTATGGAACAGATAAAGACAGGGAAGACATTTTACATCAATCAATTGTTAGTGTCAAAACCTTATACAACAGGAGTAATGAAGCTAGGCCATAATCACGCATTAGGGGCTCACCTGGGAATGGAAAAAAAAATAAGAGCGTATTAGCCAGAAATTACTGATGAAAGAAAGAGATATATATTCTGTACTTTTTGTCCAGAATGCAGGAAAAGTAAACCCCATCCTAGATTTAAAAGTTGCCCAATTACAGTGGCTACTGTTAAAGTGCTATTTGAGCACAGTGCTATGGCTATTGAGAGGCCAGTAGTAAAATCCACCAACAGGTATCAGTACATATAACTTGTAATGAGCTATGCTACAAATTTTATTTACTTTATTTATTTACTTACTTGTTGACCAGGTTAATACCACTAGGCCAATGTCCTGTTTTCAGGGGAGATGCAGGTTGGTATTTATACTAACAAGGGGAAATCTGGTGGAGACACTGGGAAACTTCCCCTACTCGACATTTTGTGAAGTAGGACTAAAGAATGATTGCAGACTTCCTGCTCCCATTCTGAGTGCAGTGATGACTTGAAGAAACAGGGAGAGTGGAAAATAGAGCCACATGAGCCTTGCTGTGGTAATACTACATCTGTGAAGACAGTCAAGCCTTCAGTTATAGTAGCAGACAAGTTGAAGGATGGCAAGACAAGAGAGGAGAGAAGGCAGCTGAGCCTTCAAACTTGGATAAATGTTTTGGTGAATCAGGAGAGAAGGCAGGTTAAGCCTTCTGAGCAGATATTTGGCATAATGGTACACAAGGGAAGAGAGGAGAAGATGGTTGAGTCTTCATTTGGTGTAAATGGAGCCACAGAAGGCAAATTCAGGAGAGAGAAGGCAAATTCTGAAGATTTGTTACAGGAGCAGTTATTCAGAGAAGAGGAAAAAACAACTATGGATGTATCATTATAACCCTACAATTGGGAGAGTTGCATGAGGATTTACTTTTGGACCTTCTAAATACAAGTGAATCAGAGACTGGGAGAGAAACTTCATCGGGGTGATATCATGGAAAAAATTAAAGTTGGTGAAGCATACACCATCATCTAGAAGAAAAGGTATTCAGAAAACAGTGAGAAGAAGCAAAGAAAAAATAAGCTATGAATAATGCAGGGACAAGGGCAAAAAAAAACTTTACTGTTAGAATTTCAAGTAAAAAGGACAAAGGGGTGGACAGATATATAAATGTGGGATAATAAGATAATGCTTTTAGGTACAAAGGCATCTGAGGTAAGAGCTTTAATTCACATAAACACAGAAAACTTCTGTGATATTATATTTGAGATTTGTTACATGCTGGAAACTTTTGGGGGGGGGTACTAAAAAAAAGACTTTTATCCATGGAACAAGTAACAGGTTTTAAAGCAATTAGTAGAGAAACAAAGAAAAAAAATCATATTCATTTAAGAATGGAAGTGGAAAAAAAAGACTTTGAAAAGACATGTAGGTAAAATTTGTAAAGATGTTGTGGACACCTCTAAAATGTTTGATAACAGAGGTTTATGAGCAGATGGATGGGACTGTAATGTACTGCTGAAAATGGAGAATGTAAATATTATACACATCCCTAGTATTATAAATGTCAAAGGTGATAAAGGTTTCTGAAATACTAGGGCTAGCCAAAACCTGTTTCTTTCTTTTTTTTGTGTGTATGTGGGGGGTAAATGTAAAAAAAATGGTCATATGTGGATGGATTGTAAAGAAAGTATACATGTTGTAGAAGGGGAATCAGATACTCACCAAGAACAAGAAGATAAAGAACACGAAATAGAGATGATAAATATAAACATGGAGAAAACAGAGAAGAAACTAATAAAGAAAAAGAATCACAGGAAGATTCAGAATAAGTGATAATGTATATGTATAATGGAATATGGTGAGGGAAAAGAACATTTCAACTGGTAAAAGTATGTGGGAGAGGAAAAGAAACTTTATGAGTCACTGTAAAAGAAAAAGAAGGGGAAAGGATGAATAGAGTTAAACAAATGACTCTACAAGAATAAGAAAAAGGCAATTGTAGAATAGTAGCCATAAATGTAAATAGCATGAAAGGTTTAGTTAGAAAATTAGGTATCCTAGAATGGTGCAAAAGAATCAACACAGATACAGTAGCTTTGGAAAACATCAGTGTTTTAAATAAAGATGAAAGAATACAAACAGAAAGATTATGGGAAGATGATGTGGTTTGGAATTGGGGAAGAGAAACTTGTACAAGTATATGTATTATATTTATGGAATCAGTTAAAATATTAGATGTGACTTTGGTTCTAATGGGCAAAATAACAGAAAAACAACTTCAGACATAAGGGGGAGGGAACAGGTATATAGAATTATTGCTCTGTCACAAGCAAAGAAAGATAAACTATGTTTCAAATAATTTTGGACTGTATAGTAGTATATATGGATATTATAATTGCAAGGGATTTTAATTGTGACTTGAGAAGAAGAAATAAAAAGGGATGTGACATTAATAAAATACCAGAGAAAATCAGATATGGTAAATTTATGATATGAAAATCTAATAGATTAGCTTATAGCAGAGGTGAATACAGGACAGAAATAGATTATAGAGGCTACAGAGGAAAGTGTAATAAAAACAGGTTTTTCAGATAAGGTAGCTATTTGGATAGAGGTTAAATGAAAAGAAGAATATAAAAAATAGGAAAAGGAATAAATGAGTAAATAAAAAAGGATGAAAAAGAAAAAAAACTGATGGTAATAGAGCTTTGGAAAGATCATCTTATGAGATAATTTTATAAAATCTGGCCTGAATGGTTGAATGTATTTAAAGAGAAATACAAGAAATGTTACATGGAATATCAATTAGATAATAGGAGAGAAGCACAAAGAGATTATGGAAAACTAAGCAATGAAGCCTTTAGTAATACAGAAAGAAACTACAGGAATATTTTATTAAGGAAAAAGAAATATACAAGATGGATCAAGATAAATTAAATACTTATTATACAAGCAAATATATTTTCTGCAAGAAAAAAGGAAAATTGGCTCTGTATTTAAGTAAACTAATTAAAGAAGACAACAGTATAATGAGAGAGATGAAATATGTAACAGCAGGAGTACAGAACAGGCAAGAAAAAATAAAAGAAATAGTAGAAGATTATGTAAAAAAATGCTTAAAAAAAGAGAGGAAGAAGCACTGGAAGGTTAAAAGGTTTTCAGAAGAAGATAATAAGGACTTCGAGAGAAATACTTCTAGAAGACATGGACAGAATATTCACATTAGCCAATGTAGAATCTTTAGCAGGACATGATTGAATAGAGCATCAAATGTACAATGATATGTCAATCTGGTAAAAATGTTTTTGGATGTGTTGAAAGAAGGATTTAAGTATAAAAAATTATGCAGTGGTATTTTAAAGGTTATACAGAAAAAAGGAGAAACACAAAATACAGAATTGGAGAACAGTAGTATTAGACAACAAAGATTATAAAAATTTTATGCAAGTCATACAGAAAATAATGGAAGCTATACTACATAACACTATACAGCATGTTATTTCTATTGTTAAAGGTAAAGGCAGTCAGGAATTATTAATGATCGTTACAGAATTGGTAGATGATTACATATACAGGAAGGAACAAATAAGATAAGTGATCTGAGTAAGGCTTTTGATACTATACAGGATGAAGTATTATGGGAAATATTTCAGTCTTACAATTTTGGTAAAAAGACAACAAATGTATGTGCTACTACCTATGAATAAAACTACATAAATGTCTTGGTAAATGGTTGGCTAAGTCAGGAGATAAATATAAAGAGAGGAATAAGACAGGGGTGTCCATTAAGTAGCTTAATATTTGTACAGGTAATAAATGTGATATTAACTCACATAAATCAAGATACGTTACTAAGGAGGATATAAAATTACCTATTATGTTATCTTACACAGATGACATCATAATCATTACAAAAATGTGATTGGAATGACAGGAATATTTAACTATTTAAATGAATGACTCAAGGCTATATATAGGTTTATATTGGGGTATAATGGAAAGACTGGAGAAACTGCTTTTAATACAGAAAAAAATAACAGTCTTGGGAATACATTTTGGAAAACAAGAAATAAGAATTTTATAATGGAAAAAGATGATAGAAAAAAATGAGAAATACATGCATGTTTTGGAGAACTTTTAGGTTATCATTTAAGAAAACATATATTTAATACATTCAATATTAATGGCTAAAATGGCTTAGTTAACTGGTGTATTTAGCTTACTATCAGAATTTGAAAAGGAGTTATACCATGGTGTTCTTATATATTGTGAAAGATAATGGAGGTCCAGGACTGATTAATCCTGTGGTTTATCCAGCTTCATTGAATTCACACAAAGTTATTAAAAATGTTGAAAGATAATAATGGGGCATCACTAACTAGGATATTAAAATGAAAATATGAAAAGAATGGAATTTAGCACACAGATTTAAAAGGAAAAAAAATACAACTTTATCAGAAAAATGTATTATTATTATTATGGAAATAAATATGAATGAAATTAAAATATCTGAAAAGTATGGTATAAAAATATTATGTATAAGTTCTGTTTTGTATACCCTTGTACAGATCTATAGGATTTAAACAATTAAAACTGCAAAAGCAAGAATCAATAGATGTAAGAATATGTTTGAATATCAAGATTGTTTCTGGAGATTAACTATAAATAAATTGCAAGTGAAGGCCAATATGCCTCACTAAAATGAGAGAAAAGGACATGTAATTACTGTAAAGAAAATGAAACAGCTGAACATGCATTTCTGAAATCGCATTTCTGAAATGTAAAAGAGTTGTGACACTTTGGAAACAATTTGGGAGACATGAAATGTTTTGATTATATAAATAGGGTGGACATGATTGAATATGGCTTTTATAAAAATAGAAACAAAGAATATATTTATAAGATGGATAAAGGAGTGTTTAATGTAATAAGGACTATATGCAACCAAAGAGTGAAAAATGTTTAATGGGAAATGGGACGTGGCAACAATATTGGAAAAATAAGATTCTAGCTTTGAAAAATGAAGTGGGCATCAAAATTTAAGTAAAACATTTTATGTATAAATGAAGGATTGAAATGTTTACATAGAGAAACATATACTGTACCTAATATTGTAAATAGTATAAATATTTTAACTATATTGTAAATACTGTAATATGTTTCAAAATAAAGGACCTGTAGGCCTTTGTCATTTTTTGTATCACAACCTCTACATGGCAGTACAGGGGTGCTGCTGACTTGGTTGAGAGAAATCCAAAATGGAGGATTTCATGACTGCTGGTGCAGTGTGTTTTGGAAGAAGTAGATTGAGAGGTTTCTGAAACTACTGCTACTCAGGACATCACTGCAAAGTGGCATCATAAAATATGTTTTGGTTAATATGTTTATTATGACAGGAGAATTTACCTATAATTTAAAGAAAGAGAAGGGCAAAGTAACACAAGAAACAAAAGTACTGAAGGAAGTTATAAACTGTGGAGGACTTCAGGTAGTAAAAAAGAGAATGGACTTAAACAGGGATATTTAAAAAGAGATAGATTATGTAATATGTTCTAATGGAATGAAAGAAATAGAAGAATGTATAAATACTATTGAGTTTTCTGACCACAGAGCAGTATGGGCAATAATAGATGAAACCAAATAAATATTATAAGGAGGAAAATAATTAACAAGGTTACATGGTGAAGTCAGTAAAAATAAAGAAATGAAGCTGGAGAGTAAGAAATTATAGGAAGAAGATATGACAATGAGGGAGGTTTATGATAACTGGTCTGTATGGTGGGTAGTGTTTAAATAAATGCATAAGAATTTTTTTAATGATAGAAAACGGAATGAACAATAAAATGGAATATAAAGAAATAATGGAAAGACTTAAAGAAGAAACTGATAAAAAGGAAACAGAACAGGTGAATAATAAAAACAGAGAAAAAAGCTAAAAAGATGTTATTTAGGCAAATGTTTTTCTTAAAAGGTAAGACAGAGGCGGTATCACCTTATTTAGATAAACACAGCAGAATAAAAGAAAAGAATGATTTATTTGATGAAGATGGTGGTGTAAGATGGAAACTAAAAGAAATAATGGAAAAAGTGGAAAATGTTCTAGAAGAAATATATGAAAATAATGAAGCTGAGAAACAAGAATGGTGTGTTAAAATATCTTAAGGTACTAATAAAGTGAAAAGGAGAGCATCACTGAAGAAATGCAGAAAAAGTAATACAACAGGGAGAAAAGAGTCAGCAGAAGGATTAGGCAGACTAAGTTATGATATTTACAATTTTATTTATTTATTTATTTTACATTTGCTGACCGGGATAGTTCAAATGGATACATGTCCATTTTCAGCAGAGGACTGGGGAGAAAAGCTCCAAGGTCACCAAATTAGATTAAAATACAGTATATAAAGTAGTTAACATATCTAAGCAAGCAGTAAAGTTTATGATTACAATTTTTACAGAGGTTACGTACCCAGACAAATAATAGTAGTTCTGGTGTTAACAAAAATCAGAGAGTAGGTCTTCATTAAGTAATACAAGGCAGCTAAGAATACTGTTATTAACTCAGACAGTTAGTTACAGATACAATATTTACAGTGGTTACATCCCAAAACACATTAGAGTTAAAAAAGGTAAAGGTCAGGATAGTGCCACAGGTAAGCTAAATTAACTATTTTAGTCTCATTGTCAAGGAGAGTTAGTCAGGTTTGTTACACTGACATAGCCAGTTTAGTGTTAAATGTTGTTTAAGTCTAGTCTTGAATTGGCTTACGGAGTTGAGCAAAGTAATTTCAGTTAGGAGAGGGTTCCAGGATCTGCTTACAAGCAAATTGAGATGTGGTTTTCTGTAAAGTATTAAATTAATGGTTAGACAAGGGGATAGTGCAGAAGAAATATGTAAAGGGGTGATACATTTATATGAAAAAAATGAAAGGAAAGATATAAGAAACTGGAGACCTGTAGCTTTAGGGAAAACTGATTGTAAAATATTTATGAGAATAATAAAAAAGATGCAAAAGTTATGAATGAAGTAATAAGAAATGTTATGCTTGGTGTAAAATTGACATAAAAAAAGGAATGTTAATGACAGTAAAGGAAATAATAGGTTTGATCTTGACAGAAATAATGAGATAAGATTGGTTACATGTGATGTAACAAAGACATTTGATAAGATAAGTCATGAGATGATATGGGAAATTTTGGAGGCATATGGAATACATAAAAATAGTGGAAGTTATAAAATGTATTATGAAAATTCATTGGTGAAAGTAATGGAACATGGATATATGGGAAAATAGATGACAATTAAAAGGGGAGTTAAGCAGGGGTATCCCTTAAGTATCTATATTTTTGTTCTGGTAACAAATGCAATTATTCAAACTTTTATGACAGAAATGGATCAACTATGTTGGACGATTGGAAAGGAAACTGCGATACCAGTATGCATGTCTTGTGCAGATGATTTGGTTATTGTAGCAAACAGAGAATGGATGAGTGAAAGTGTTATAAAAATTGAAAAGTTATTAAAAGGGCAGGTTTGAGATTGAATAATGGGAAAAGTAAGGTCCTTGCTGAAATAAAGAAGATGGATGCAAGTTATTATAACAGAAAGGAAATTAATATATTAATATATTAGTGGTTAATTGTAGGGAATATGAAAACATATGGAATCAGTAGAAAATAAAACTGGAAGAAATAAAAAAAAATACTTGTATAGTGGAAAAGTTTTAATTTATCATATAATTAAAAGGTGTATATGTTAAATACATACATATTGGGGAACATTGCTTATGTGGGAGGAGTGTATATGTTTACAGGAAAAAAACAGAAATGAAATTGCTAGAAATATTTTTTCAGTTTTATATATCGTTTGAGACAAAATCCTATTAAATGAGGAATAATATATAATAAAAAAGAAATTGGTTGGTTCAGTCTGAAAATTTCTATTTTTCAGCATCAATGCACCTGTTTTGGTTTATTAATAGTGTAAAAAACAGAGAGAAAAAATGGTGGTGAAATTGTTATATGAGAGGTACGAAGAGTTATGGAAAAAAGTAAAAAGGAAAAGAAGGGATAAAAAGATTATGCAAAGAAAGGAATAGATGAATAAGGTAAAGTCATGGAAATTAAAAAAATGATGAATGTAGTGAGAAAAGGAATGAGTGATATGAAAAAAAATAGAAGATTTTTTTCTTGTATATCAAGGGAGTGAATATGGAAATTATATTGTATAGTAAATATGAAAAAGGAAGGATGGAAGAAATTGATAAATGGGATAAAATATTTGTTACAATCTGAGTGTTATGGAAAAGAAGTTGAGAAGGAATATCATATAATAAAAACAGAAGGGACAACAATGTATTTGCAGAAATATGAAAATGATAATGGAAAAAAGTATTCGGGAGTATAGATAAAAATAAAGAAATGGGAATGAAAGTAGAATGTATAAAAACTGCATTGTACACTGATGAAATTGTAAAAATTATGTGAACAAGATAGATATGGCATTGCAAAAATATGTAAATAATGTAGAATATTGTGTAAATAAAATAAACAATGTGCATTTAAATAAAGCAACCCTACTCTTTACCATGGAAGAGTTAAAGGGAGGACAGGCATGGTGGAGGCTGTGAGTACAGATAGTGTAGGAGAAGTAACTTCAAATGAAACAAATTGTGATGTCATTGACATGTTTTCACTGAAATCTGGAGGATTGCAAGATGTAGTTTTTGGTGTCAGTGATGACAGAGGAGCCAGTAGATGAGGTTGCTTTATCCTAGGGTAATTAAAAGAAAAGCAATTTCTAGAACAGTGTGTTGGTATACCATCAGAAACTACAACTCCCAGACATACTTTGGGTTGAAGCATGTGATGGGGATGGTCAAACGTTTGGGAAGGAAGCAGGAGAGAGACAAAGCAGGCCAGAGAATCACTCAGTAGCATGACTAAAACTTACATATGTAAGTGCTGCAGCTTCTGGGAATTACAAAAAGAAAATAGATTTTCACAAAGGACTTAACCTGTAATTTGTACCAGAGCAAGACATGGAAAAAAATGGACAGATAAAAACTGTGCGATTATACTGCTAAGCCTTTAAGCTTCGTTCCTATGGATTATTATATGCTACCATTCAGTTGGGAAATGAAAGTTTTGCTGACATGTATTTTTGAAACACATGAGCTGGCCTGTAATTTTGTGAACCTTTTTGATAAAAAAACAGGGCTATGAAATTTATAAGGACTATGGTATTTCCAGTCTCACATCGCAGACAAAAATCATATTTTTTTCAGTTTAGAAGCACTGATGTTTAATAGACAGATGTAGAAAGTATCTTGAAAAAGAATGTCTGTTTTTGATGTAAAAAAATGTTATGATGGTAGAGGTTGAGAATGTTTGTCCTTTCAAAAGATGCAGTAAATGTGGGGATATGGGACACATTATTAAGGAATACATAATCTGTTCCACTAAGTGAGTTAATGAAGAGACACATAAGTGGTTTAACTGTCAGGGCAACAGGAGCTTTCTCTTGTAATACAAGGGGAAGAGCAGTCAGGAAAGGACTCAAATACAGATGCGTAATGAAGATGCCTGTAGGGCTTCTTCTGGGGAAGATGAACAAAGCAAAATTTATGTACAAGGCATTAATTACTGCCTTAGAAGACTATAAAGGGGAGGACAGTGGCACAAACAGGACCCTGCAGAAATTGAGGAAGGGGGAAAATTAGCACTGAGGATGCAGAGGAGGTAGGGGAAGAAAAAAGGGTACTTAGCATTAACAGGAACTGTGGAAGAATTACTGTATTATAGTGTTTAAAAATATATGATTTTATAACTCTCCTGACCACTAGATTGTGTTCTTATTGGGAAAGGGAGCAATTTGGTAAACTGTTGGGGTGTGATATTATTTGAACAGCTGGAACTGAGACCTGATCAGTTATTGCTTCCCTTTATAAACAGCATGTAGTCACAACTGAAGATTTTTTGAAAATATGGACAAATAGGGGGGCAGTGGTGGATGTTATGATTAGAAACACTGTAGTTATAATTACACTGTATACTATTCCAAAATATGAGAGATGCAGCCTACCACAGGCTGTGAGAGCATAAATAGTAGTCAACCTATCAAATGTAGTAGCAGGTAACTTCAATTGAATATAATATGTACAAAAGGCAACCTAACCAAAAATGTCGGAATTGATAAGGAACTTTTCATGACAGGCGATTTACAATCAGATCAGGCTTAGCTTCTGATGTCAGTCCAGGGGGAATGCAGTATTTGTCAGCCTGGGAAGACATGGTGGACAGGCCACACTGCTTTTCCAGAAATGGTCAGCACCTGTTTCCCTGAGGCTTTCTGAAAATGGCTAAGCTGCTCGCCTCCCCCATAGTGCCTTTTTAGGCAGTGTCAAAATCACAAAATTTCCGACATAGTAAAATCCACTTGAGACAAACTTAAGGTTCTGTTGCGTAATGCTAGGAGTCTAAACATGAAACTGCACTCCTGGAAGGACTACTCACCTTGGAAGATGCTGATGTCTGTGCAGTAACTGAAACATTCTTCAAGGCCATGGAGAGCACCTCAGCTGTGCAAGGCTGCAATGCCTTTCACATGTTCAGACCTCAGAATGAGCATGAAAGAACCAAAGATGGAGGTGTATCCATCTTCATTAAACCAAAGTACACCTTAAGACTGGTCAAACAGTACGGCTCGTTCGAACTACTCCATGCCCAATTAACTACAGGTAAAACACCCTACCACATCTTTGGTAGCTATAGCTCCCCCTACATGAACCAAGAAAAGGAAAATGCCTACCTGGACTTACTGCAGTCACTCACCATACAGCCCAAATCCTTAGTCATGGGAGTTTTCAATCATCCCTCCATTGACTGGGTAACATACACAAGCTCAAACATGCTCAGCCAGAGGTTCCTAGACTTTGTCAATGCAAATGCACTGAAACAGATGTGTGGTCACTGCACTACCCCCTATGTGATTCCCTCCTTGGTAAGGTTGGACCATAAATCAGTCTCATTCAAAGTAATTACTGGACCCCCACCGCAAACTACAGCCTACTAAATGATGGTAAAAAAAGTTTTATACCTTCTACAATCACAGGCAATAATGATTCATTTTTAGAGATGTACAGAAATGTCCTGTATAATCATTGTAACAATTGTATAGACTCTACTATACCTGACTGGATTATAACCAGGCCCTCCTGAAAAAACAAGCCATCTTAGCGGACATCTAGTATAAACACATTGTATAACAAAAGGAAGAATCTGATCTCTGAGAACAAGAGGCAACTGATTCTGCAGAGGAAGAATTCCCTACACAGAATGAAAAAGCAAATGAGAAGTCTTGTAAAGTCCTCTAAAGTTACATATGAAGCTAAAATAGCATCCCTAGCCATGAACAATCATAAGGCATTCTTTAACTACATCCAAAATCCAAAAGAAAGTGCCCAGCTATGTGCTGAATTGGTAGTAGATGGTACCACTCATACTATACAAGAGGATATTGCCAGAGGATATAGCCGATAGATTTGGCACAAACTTCACCCCCCTATCCCCATTAGCCATATCCCAAAGCATACCTGACACCAGTTCTCTACCTAGTATCACTAGAGATCAAGTCATATCTGCACTCTCCATGTCCAAAAACACAGCCTCAGTGGGACCAGATAACATCCCAGGTTGCTTACTAAGCAATCCAAAACAGGACCTAGCTGACCCACTTGCCGTTCTCTTTAACCATGGCCTGATAACTGGCTTTGTACCAGCAGAATGGAGAACAGGAACAGTAAAGTGAAGCACCTAATGAAGCAATTTGTGAAAGCGCTTGTGCAGTTTGAGTTGTGAATAAACCTGAATGTTTATACTGGAGAGGAGAACCTTGTCTGAGTCCGTTTGCTTGTTCTTGTTACTTGGAAAATATATGGAGAAGTTATATGAATGCAAGTATATCAAAGAGTTAAGTTACTTGCACTCAGAAAAGATAAATGTAGATTTCAAAACAAATGCTGACAAGGGAATTTGAGTTAGATGAGCTTAAATTATATTAGGACAGGTAGATAAAGACAACTCGTCAAGGGAAGATGGGCCCATTTATGGTTTTTATGTTCCCATGGGTGATATGCAAAAAATTAATTTTTGGATGTCTTGACTGAATGGCTCTCTTTAGGGGTGCATAATGATTACACAGGGTGATAAACAGGATATGAAAAACTGGAGACCCATCACTTTATGTAATACAGATTACAAAATCTTGATAAAAGTAATACAGGTTAGAATAAGAAACTGTATTGTAGACGTATGATGACAAGAATATATGGTTTGCCAGGTAAAAAAACTAAGAAGGTTTTATTTTTAATTAAACATGTAGTGTGTGAAATACAAGCAGTAAGAGAAAGGATATTGTTCAGATGCGATACAGCAAAGACCTTTGACAGCTTAGAGCACAGGCCTTTATGGGAAATATTACAACATTATTGATTTGGCATCAAGATGTTGAGATTGATATGGACAGTATGCAGGAGGTCAGTTGTATTATTGTTAATAAATGATTGTGACGGTACTGGCATAAAGATGCAGAGGGGAGCAAGGCAGGGATGCACATTAAGTGGAGTTCCTTTTTCTTGGTGATGGATGCGATCATTAAGCACATGGCTATTAAATTTTAAGGAGGACAATGGCAGTTAGTCAAGATGGGGACATTCGATGATTTTTAGTGTATGCAGAAATTTTAATGCTAGTTTCTCAGAATAAACAGTTATTGGTGTATTTATTTTTGGGAATGTAAAGAACTTTAGGGAAAGTAGGATTACAAATAAAGGGAAAAAAATTAAACAATTTTTACTAGATGTTGAGATACCAGGTGTAGAATCTACTTTATTGGAAATAAAAGATTTAGACCATACTGTTGTTGGTGGATGAAAAAGTCTTCAGAGACAATGAGAATATCTGATTTCAAAACTGAAGAATGCAGTTAGGTTTTGGAGAACCTTTAATAATGTCATGTAAGAAATAATTCTAATAAATGGGACATTTATGGGACTGGCAAGTTATTTAGCTGGTATTTAAATTTACCTAAGGAAAGGGAAAAATAAATATTAGACATTGTTTTTTTTTTTCATTTGTTATGGGGATCTCAATTAAATCTTGTCAGAGGAAATATTGTTTAAAATGAAGTAATGAAAGAGGGGATTACATTTAGTTCATCTATGAGTATTGTTTAGCATCATTACATATGTATTATCTGTTACAAAGTATTAAACATAGGGACAAACATTGGTTGGGTAATTTTTATTTGAGCGATCAGTCTTTTGGGGATAGTTATGAAAAATGAAATAGGGTAAGACTCAATGGGGAAGCAGAAATGCAGGAATTTCAAAATAGGATGCAAGAGTAGAATAGAAGGTTACATGGCTTGGTGACTGACAGAAAAGGGTGGCATACATGTAGTATGGAACTTAAGTTAAGAGAAATGCACAAAAACAGAAGGAATTAGAAAGAGGAGAACCAGCTATAGTGGAGATCAGAATAGGCTGTCACAGGCAAGGATTTAATGAAGAAAAGGATGAGCATGATTTCTTAAAAGTACTAGAGTTCATCAATTTTGGTGTATTTTATACAGGGAATTCCCTTTTGAGGAAATACAAAATGTATCAATGGCGATTATAAGATTTTAAGACTATGGAATTCCATGGGATGCACATGTTGAGAAAATAGAGTAATTTTCTTTGCTATTTGGTCCCTATGGTTAGCAAGATGCCAAGGACTATTACATAATAAGATATGTTGTCTGAAATTTTACAAAGACTAAAATACTGGTTATGGACAAAAGTTGGGGAGGTGGATTTATTTATTATTGTTAATTTTTTTCTTTTATGATTTTTTTTTCAGTTTTACAAGTTGGGGTGTCTTTTTAAAAATTCATACACGTGATTTATTTTTTATAATTTGTAATACAAAATCCTTATTATACACATAATATGTAAAAAAAATGTGAACAGTTGGGCACCAGTGGCTTCACCCAAGGATTTTTTGTTTTTGAGATTAGATGGTCCAATTTGGGCTATGGGTGGATTTAGCCAGTGCCAAGTTCAAGTGAAGATTTTGTTTGTGGAGTTGAGATGAAGGCCTATCAAAGCCTGCAGCTGTATGCTTCAATTTGCAGCTTGCTATTGGAAGAGCTGTGTAGAACTAAGCACATGAGTCAGAGTAGCTCTGCTGACTGTCAGCCTTACTTCTATAGTTCTGTAAATAATGTGAATATGCAAATAGCTTGTGTGCTGACCAAAAAAAGCAAATAAGGCTATATTTTTGTTTCTTTCTTGAAACAAGTAATCACAAAAACTCTTATATTCATGTATCTGATTGTTGTGTGCATTTTTGTATATACATCTTATGTCTTGTATCTGATAAATGGAGATATTTTTCTGTATATTCGCATAACATTGTAAATGTATTGGTGCTTTTTTCCCCCAGACTCCACTGAAAATGGGTATTATAACCCTGTTGGACTTTCCCATAAAGAAATGTCAACTGATCAATAAGTGAACCAGATTTTTCTATGCTTGTGCTTCCAGTGCGTTTCTTCCTTATTATATATATCTAGAAGTTGGGCCCACACACTTTGCCTATGCATGCGGTTCGAGCCCCTCATAAGCAGAGTATAAACATGTGTGATTCTGCAGCACCAGTACATATGATACTGCATTACAGTTAAAGCAAGCACTGCAGGCATCCAGTCTTGTAATAATAGTTCACAGGCATTTACTGTAAATGATTAAGCTACTGTAGAAATTTAGTTTTATAAGTACCACTGCAGAAATTTAGTTTTTTAATTGTATTGTATTATTAGGCTGTGCCTGTGTTATGTGTCATGATATCAGAACAAGAGGAAATAATTACAGAGTCCAGCTGCATGAGGCAAGAAACAAACACTGAAGCTGCTGCCTCTTCCCGGCATTTAGGTATAGGAAGACAATGTGCAAGTGCAGTGTACCACGTGCAAGCGCAGCATGCCACAGAGTGGTGAAATATATCAGACTGTCCTTTTCTAACAGGGCAGAATGTCAGAAATGCATTATAACTTATGAAACACTAAAATGAATCAACAAATGTTTGAGATATTCAAGACAACATCTTTGCTTGACTCTCTGATGCTCTAATTTGTTCTAGAAAATATCATGTTTACATTTGTGCACAACTATATAACAGTAGAAATTTAACTGCTGAGAGTTCAAATAGGAGTTTGTTGCCAGTTGAAGGTATGAATTTCTTTGATATTGCTTATAAGTACTTCATGAAAGGATAACTGAACTATTAAAATAACAAAGCTGTTTCTAAGGGGCATATTCCTTGATCCCTGATGAAGTACTGACTCCCTCCACTTTCTTACCTTGAACCACATGCAGATATGTTTAGGGTTACAGTAAACATTGGCGAAGCACCTTGACATGACAGATGATAAAGAACAAGGATTTCCATTTAATATCTTATTTTAATGTGGGTGGGTGTAGTATATTCTGCTTTATCCTTTTTACAGTACATCATCTTTGTTTTTGCTAAAGTTCATGAATGACTCAGTCTGCATATGGTAATTGTTGAGTTAATGAAAAATTAGAAAAATCCCATAAAAAGAGCTAAGCTGCTTGGTTTGTGTAGTGAAATAGAAATGTGTGTTTTTAAGTAAGGGCATTTAATTTATATAGTTGATTATAAGCAGTGCCCAATGCAAATATATAAACTTAATAGCCCTAGACTGAGAAAACAGCTTGGTAATACTTTGCTCTGAAATAGTAACACTGAACAAACAAAAAATGGTGTCTTGTGTGTGTGCATGTATGTATACATGTGTGTATATATGGTTACACTTCAAAACATCTAAAACCCATAACATCTAAAATCAAAACATCTAGACCATAACATCTAAAATTCAAAACATCTAAAACTCATATCATCAAACTTCATAACATCTAAAATATATACTATGTAATAGTGTAGTATCAAACGTGTAAATGTTATAGTTTATTCTGTTAATCTTGTGATATCACTATGAGATGTAGTTTTTATTTCTATAGTTATTATTTCTATAGTGTAGGAATTTATACTATTTATATAGAGTTTATTTTGCCACTCTGTATGTGTTGTTTAGGCCATACAGGTAAGTGATATAGACATTGTGTACATTCTTTATGGTGATCATGATACAGTGGGGTTAGGAAATTTACTTTTTCCCACTGTAGTACGATCTTGGAGTTGGTATATTTAATTTACGGGGGCGTGTGTGGAGTGCAGGGCAGCTTGCCCCCCTGCAGAATCGTAGTAAAAAGTGTGTTTGTTAGTTTGGTGTGTTTATATGTGGAGGGGATGTTATTTTCATGTGATTTGTAGTGTTTGATGTTATGATGCACATTTTAGATGTTATGAAATTCGATGTTATGGTTTAGACGTTATGAATTTAGATATTATGGGTTTTAGATGTTTTGAAGTGTTACCATATACATACATATATCCATATATCTATCTATCTATATATATATATATATATATATATATATATATATATATATATATATATATATATCACACATACAGACACATACACACACACGAATATCGTAGATTGCTATTTTTCTGAGGTGTGTCGATCTTTGAGTTGGTATATAAATGTGGGGGAGGTGCTTGCCCCTTACAAAAACTACCTTTAAAGGAGAACACTGATGTTCAACATTCACTGTTCTCCTAAATATCTCTATTGCATTTTTTTTTTGTAATTCCAGGGGTAGCAGTTTTGAGTCCCAGAATTATAATAGGGAGCTTAAACATTTACTTTATTATGAGACTGACACTTGGATCTGTAATAAAGGATAGCTGTTTTATATTTATGACATTAGATGAAGCAAGATCTGTTGTTTCTTTATCTAGAAACATTATGGCGAGGGCAGTAATAGAATGTTCCAAAGGATTTAGGCTAGGCATGACAAAGATAATTGCTGTTTTATGGAGGGCTCATCTTATGTTTATGAGGTACAAGTAAGAAAAATAATTCAAATTATGTCGGACTTAAAATTGTGTTTATGATCCAGATTAACAGAATAAACAAACACTGAAACAAATCATGATAAGAAGGCTTCATATTTACAGGAGAAATTTAAGGGACTGCATACTGTAGAAATATTTATATTTGATTTTCTCTCATTAGTCTATCAGTAAAACAGTGTATTGGAGAATTTTTTTTTGGCCAACCAAGTCCTTTTTGGTCATGCTAATGGTCAGTCTTAGCTTGTTCATGAAGGAAGTGTATACTCAAAAGGCTTGTTATGTTAACTTGTGGTCATATGGAGTAGGAGTTGAGTTATACTTGGAAGATGATTTAATGATTGAAAATAGTTTGTTATCAGAGTGAGTCATCGACAGTACTATGTTTAGAATCAGCTACTGACTGGAAGTGTCTGAACTTTTATTTTATTTTTTAAAGACTGGCATAGACAGGTTCAAGGGCTCTGACATTTATATTCCAGCAATGCACCCTAAAAAGTTTTGCTATTAGCTTTGCTTCCCCCCCCCGCCTTGATAAATAGCATACTATTAATCTTTCTGGCAAATTTATGGGAACCCATCCAATCATGAGGATTTATCTTGGAAGAGGTTTAAGAGCCATACATTCACAACCCCTTTTCCACATTTTTGACATGGGGTTGGGATGTCACTTCAACACTGACAGTCGTCTACGGCCACTGTTCAGACCACTGGGTGGCTAGCCCTGGCACAGTTATTCTTTCACCCACACATATGCACACACACGCACATCAATGGGCACTTTAGAGTGCTCAATCCACCTACTGCATGTCTTTGGAATGAGAAAGGAAACCACAGCGATCAGGAAAAAAACAAGTGAAAAAAGGGAGAACATGTAAACTTTGCACAGAAGGAACCTCAGCCAAGAATCGAACCAGGGAAACTCTTGCTTGCACTACCGGCTGTATGACTGTGCCATTGTTTAATACGCAAGGGAATTTATTCCATGGTATACACTCTTTTGAGTAATGAGCCTATCCCTCCAAGAAGTCTTACTTATATTACAATGTAAGTGGAGAGTTTTGATGCTAATGCTTCTAAAATTACCAGTGATTCTGAGGTGAAAGTAATCTAGTAAAACAGGGTCTTTTGTAGCCCACACAATAAGACAGAGCTTTATACTCAGGAATCTGAATGAGACAGGAAAAAGTTGAAATACTTTTCGATCTATCGACCAAAACCAAAGGAGCCTAGCCATCTTGTGTTTTAAACTTTTTGGTCTTTCAAGATGGAATATGTTCTGGCTGAGATGCATATCACAGTGTTACATTCAACAGTAAGCCTAATAAGAAAGAACATGGCAGGCAATGTGATCTTTTTGGATCTTTTTGATATACCTTTGATCATTTTCTGATTAATGAAAAAAATTCTTCCTTTAACCAATACCTGATTATCAAAGGATAGTTCATTGTCAATGAAAGTACCTAAATCTTCAAATAATTTATCAACCTTAAGCAGAATTCCATTTATGTGATAATCAGTATAGAGAGACTTATTTCCAAATGTGGCTACAGGACATTTTTGCATTAATTTTAAGGCCACAGCCTGAACACCAGGTGCTGACTTAATCTAGCCCAGCATGGACAATATGGCAGCATGTAGGAGAATCAATAATGGCATCCTGTTTACAGTCATCCACAGATTTCTGAACCACAAATGTTGTATGTTTGTGTTCATATCAGAGAACTGGAACCCAAAGAGAAGTGGACCCAGAACAGAGCCCTAAATTTATTTATTTATTTTAACATTTATTAACTGGGTTAGTCCAAATGGGCAGATGCACTTTTTCAGCGGAGACCCAAGGAGAAAAGCTCTAAATAAAAGATACAAGGTATTGTATGACAAAGGAAATTAAGTAAAAATGCAATTACATCCCCTACATAATCACAATAAAATTACTTACAGATAAATAGCATGAAATATGTTCAGGATAAAATGTAGCATTAACTTCAGGGCAAGAGAGTTTGCAGTGTATCCTATATTTTGAAACAAGTGCAAGATTAAAATAGGGTTAGATAACAGATGAAGAGGAAAGTTTTGATAGAGGAGAGTGGTAGATGAGGGTGGGTTGGGGCAAGAGCACATCCAGGAGTTTAAAAGGTTGGCTTTTAATATATATATATATATATATATATATATATATATATATATATATATATATATACACATATATATATATATATATATATATATATATATATATATATATTTTTTTTTTTTTTTTTTAAACAATTGGTGTTAGAAATCATTCTTAAATCTAGGGGCAGTTTATTCCAAGCATTGGCAACTGTGTGATTGTATAGACGTTTGCCAATGGATTTTTTGGACTTGTAAATTCCCAGGAGGTGCTAGTCAGAGCTATGGAGTGCACGATTAGGAGTGCAGAGAGAGATGAGAGTTGAGGGAGCAGGACAGGAGTTGGGTTGGTTTAGGATGGAGTGGGTCAAGTGTAGCTGAGGCAGAAGGAGTTGGCACAATTGTATCCACTGTAGGTTTTTTACAGATAGGCAGTGGTGTCAGCAATATGGTTGATTTGCTGCAAATCATGCAATTGTATTACATGTGAGCTCTAGCTTCATCAAAAGATTAGCTTGTAGGTTAGTAAGGATTGGGACATTATTTATTTATTTAACATTTCTTGACCGGGATAGTCCAATTGAATACATGTCCATTTTCAGCGAAGGCCCAGGGAGAAAAGCTCCAAACATACAGACAAAAACATACATGCATGCTAAGGGTATTACAAAGTGAAAAAGGTTTGGCATTCAAAAGGAATGCACAATTTTAACAGGGGAGAAAAGCTCCAATTGTGCAGATAAAAACATACATACATGCCAAGCAAATATTACAAGTAAGTAAGGTGTGGCCCGCTAGAGGGATCCACACAATGTGTAGTAGAATATAAAAATATTAAACAGGTGGATTACAGCAACATTTATTTTCAAAGTAATGTACAGAACAAGAAAGACACTGCAAGCATTTGTGAGTAAGAAGCTAGTACAGTACTGTTAAATTAGGGAGTTATTATGGAGATTAACCGGGGTTGGTACATGGACAGAGCCAGTGCCTTTTATAATACTGTTTGAGGCTTAGTAGCGTTGTCACCTCACAGTAAGATGCTGTCCGGTTCGAGCGTCTTCTGCGTGGAGACATGCATGAATGGGCATACCTTCGTTGAAGGTTGTGCATCAGGGCTGGTAACTCGGCATGTAAAAATCAACTACCAATCATTAGCGGACCGGAGTTCCGCTGTGGCAACCCCTAACCAGGAAAAGCCGAAAGACAAGTAGTAGAGAGGGTTCCAGGGTAATGTCCGCTGGAAGTAAGTTCCAAGCTTTGCCAACAGAGTTGGCAAACAGGGTGTCACCAGCTGAGTTATTAGCTTTCAGTGTTTGGACTAACAGCTTGTTGGATGAGTGTAATGGTCTGGAGTTACTGTATGGTTTTATGATACTTTTAAGTGCGGGGGTGTTTTCAGATTGGTTGAGAATATTATGAACTGACTGAACTGAAGTAATTTTGGCAGTTCTAGCCACCCTAGGAGATTGAGGTTATGGCAGTGATGTGTCCTATATGTTGATCTGGGGGCAAATTTGGCAATATGGTGGTAACAGTGAGAGAGTTTAGTAAGCTCTGATTTGTTTAGGTTACAGAGTATAGGGGAAGCATATAGAAGGGTAGACAGAAGATGAGAGTGGGCGATTCCGATCCTAGCTATTGAGGTTAGAAAAGGTTTATTTCTATATAATGAGCCAAGCTTCTTATTGACAGTTTTGATAGTTTTGTTGATGTGCAGGTTGAATTGGAGATTATTATCAACTATTACCCCGACAAGCTTAGTGTGGATATCTGGCGAAATAGAGGTATCATTGTTTGATGTTACTGTAAAGGAAATTGGGGTGGACCTACACGTGGGGATAAAGAGTAACAGTTTGGTCTTATTGGGATTCAAGAGAAGATAGTGATTAGAGAGCCACTTTTCAGCCATGTTAAATGTGGTCTGGGTTAAGGTTTGCAGGGCTGTTGGGGAGGAGGCTGAGCAGATCAGAGTGGAGTCGTCTGCATATTGGATGCAGGTTGCATCTGGGATGGCAGTGTGTAGGTTATTGATAAAGACAGAAAAGAGTAGAGGACCTAAAATAGATCCCTGAGGAACTCCAAGAGTGAGAGGTAACAGAGTGGATAGCTTTCCCTGCCATAGTACTGCTTGTTGTCTACCACTCAGATAGGATTGGAACTACTGTATAGTATGGTTGTCCAGGGAAATAGATTTCAGAGAGTGGATGAGTAATTGGTGGTTGACCATATCAAAGGCCTTTGAGAGGTCTAGGAAGAGGGCTGATGATAGCAAATTATTTCTGTTTAGATTTATGGCATTGGTGAAGGAAAGGAGAGTGGAGGTGGTGCTATGATGTGGCCTAAAGCCATGCTGAGAGACAGCCAGCATTTGGATCTGAATGAGATGGTACATAATTTGTTTGTGGACGCACTTTTCCATTATTTTGGCCAGTGGTGAAAGAATGGTGATGGGTCTATAATTGGATAATTCTGTAAAACTTCCATAGTGGGATAACATGGGATATTTTCCAGATGGAGGGGGGGGATAGAAGCAACTGTTAGGGACTTGTTGATCAGCAGAGATATGGGAAATGCTATGGCATCAGCAGCAATGTTTAAGAACTCTGCTGGGAGAAGGTGAAGGGTGGTGGGCTTCAATTTTTTGATTAGTGATCGGATTAGAGTGGTAGAAACAGGTTGGAAGTTAAAGGGGGGATGAGTAGTGGGTGTGTTAGTGGTGAAGATAGTAATGGGTGTATTAGTGGTGGAATTAGAGTGTATGGGATTGAGTTGGTTAGCAAGAGATTGGATTGTTTCAGTGAAGAAATTATTAAAGGCACTAGCGATGGTCTCAGGGGGGTTCTGGGTGTAGTTTGTTGGGGTTGGAGTGGTAGATGGTCCTGGATGAAGAAGCTTGTTTATACCTGCCCAGAACTTTTTGGGATTGTTTTGGTGTTTTTGCTGCAGGTTTTGGTAGTAGTTTTTTTTTGTCTTGCTGAATGGATTTTTTTTGTATAATTCTTAAGCTGATGGTATTTTAGTTGGTCGCCAGATGGTCCAAGCCTTATTTCTAAGTTTGCTTTTTAGTTTGGTTGCCTTTGTGAGCCATAGCGCTATATTTGTTTTAGTTTTAATATTACGTGATGGGACATGGGAGTCAAGGATGTTTAGGAATTTAGTATTCAAATATGCCACTGCCTCTTCCAGTGGTATATGTTTTAGGATTGTCCAGTTGACTGAGTTAAGTTCATTTTGGAAATTTACAGGATTGAAGTTCTTGGTATTTCTGACTGTTTTATAGGTGGGCTGATGGGAGTTCTCACCCTTATGCTTAATAATGTAAGTTAGAGAGTGATCACTTACGTCATCGAGTAGGGTTCCAGCCTTATACATATGGGGATGACTATTAATAAGAATCCAGTTACGAATACTTTCTCTATTGTTGGGTTTACTGATCCTAGTAGGAGCGGTTATTATTTGACTGAACCCGAAAAGATTTTTATGGGTGACAGGGGATGCAGCTGAGCAGGTGGACCAGTCGATGTTGAAGTCACCAAGAACAATGATTTTTTGGGGGTGGGTAGTGGATAACAATTGGAGGCTATCTTCTAGGGTGCTTATATTGTTACCTGGAGGAATGCAGACACAGACAATATTTATGCATTTGCTGAGGTTAATTTGAAGTTTAGCTATAAGGATTTCAGCATTATTAAATGGGGGTGGCTGTATGGAATCCCTATTAACACTTTGTGTGTTTTTGTAAAGAACTGCTATTCCCCCTCCCTTTTTAGTAGTGTGGTCTAATTGGTGAATGTTATAACCTGGTGGTAATATCTCATTATCAGCAGTAGTAGGTTTTATCCAGGTTTCTGTGAGACACATTATATCTGGGGAATGGACTGCTAATAGGGCGTGTACATTGTGTATTTTATTGTTTATGCTTCTAATGTTTAGGTGAAAGGTGAAAAGAGAGTTAGTGGTTCTATTAAGTGGTAGAGTAATTGTGGGAGTGTTGTTGTAGGAGTTAATGGCAATAACAGAGGAAGGGCCAGGGTTGGGATGTATGTCCCCGTCTACTATGAGGTTGTAGTGAAGTCTGATTATGAGTTTTAGAAATTTATTTATAAGCTTTAGATAGTATTTGTCTTTGGGGTTGGAGTTTAGGGTTTTACTTGAGGGGTAATTTAAAGGGGATGAGAGATTAGATGTGTGGGGGATAGTTAAATAAGATGCATTATTAGAGAAGTTGGAGGTAATAGTGTGATGATTTGGGTAGTGGAATCCGAGGTAGTATTGGCCTTCATAGGCGGTGAGGAGATAAAGGATAGGTAATATAGACAGCAGAGAGATTACCAGCGTATGCTTAGATGCTGGTGTATTAAGAATTCTGGACATTTTTAGGGCTTGACGCTACCAGGATATGATAAGAAAGAAGGAAAAAAGGGTGTCAGAGTGGGAGGACCCTTTGGTGGTGAGCGATATTGAGGCAGGCGGCGGGGAATCCTATGGTGATAAGAGATGCTGAGTGGGAGGAAAGGAGGGGTGGAGTGAGAGATGCTGACTGGAACAAAGGAGGGGGAGTGGCGATGGTAGTATAAATCTAGCAGTAGTGGGGGCGGGTGGAAATTGGGGTCAGGGTGGGGCACGGAGTGAGCCCGAGCAGAGCAGGGCCAACTCCAATCACAAGATTCACACAGCCTGCCTGTAAGTAGAATGTAGACTGTGCTATGTATTTTAATTTCAGCTATCTGTTGCTTTATCTATGTGCTTAAAATTCACCAGTTTGCACTTGACACTACCCTTTTTTGTGAGTAAAGGTACGGAATGGATCCAACTCCTTGTTGGTAGCCACCTGGTTATATTGTTTGGTAAGTCACTATGTTAGACTTTAGCTATCTTTAGCTGAATAGGGGCTCCCTTAATAGGTTACTGGGGGACACCTTGCAGTGCTATGGATCCAGGGCTTGCTTACTATAATATGGTGGGTAGCAGATAGACCTGTGCAAGAGAGAGGTTAGATGCATTTGTGAGGATTTTTTTGTTTCTATAGAGCAGGCCAAGTTTTCCATGAGTCTTTATAATGCACTGTTAGATGTGAAAATCAAATTTTAGTTGGCCATCTATTATTACCCCTACTAGCTTAGTGTGTGAGGTTTGACCCTGATAGGTGTGTTGTTGAGGGAGGAGACAGTGAAGGTAGATTTGAGGGGTTGGAGAGATTCAGGAAGGAAGAAAAGGAGTTTAGTTTTCTTAGGGTTGAGTGGGAGTTCGTTGGGAGGTTAGCCACTTCTCAACTGATTGTAGAGATTCTTGGGTAAGGGTGAGGATGTAGGAGAGATTGTCAGAGGTGGAAATTATTGTGGAATCATCAGCATATTGTGGTAATGAGGAGTGAGGACAGGACATGTAGAGGTTGTTCATGAAAATGTTAAAAGAAAGGGGACCAAGAATGGAGCCTTGGGGAACCCCGGTTTGGACTGGAAGGAAGGGGGAGGATACAGAGAGCCAGTTTACTGACTGATGCCCATTTCAGAGGTAGTGGAAGAACCAGCAAAGAGCACTGATAGAGAGATTAAAGCTAGATAATTTAGACAGGAGTAGGTTGTGGGAGACAGTGTCAAAGGCCTTTAAGAGGTCAAGGAAGAGACAGGAGACTAATTTATTGTTGTCTCGAGATCTAGAGATAGCCTGTGTGAAGAATATTAGAGCAGTGAATGTACTGTGGTTAGTATGAAAGCCATGATGTTGGGTAGGTGATAGGAGATTTTCTTGTAGAAGGTGATCTAGGAGCTGCTTACGAATGCACTTTTCAAGAATTTTTGAGAGGGTAGACGAAATGGCTATGGGTCAGAAATTAGAGGGATCAGTGGAGTCTCCACCTTTATGTAAGGGTATAACATAAAATTTCTTCCAGATATCAGGAACTATGGATTCTTGAACTGATCTATTGATTAGTATGGACATGGGATATGCAATAGATTTTGCAGCTAGTTTTAGGAAAAGCAGGTAAGTTATCAGTGGAAGGGAAACATGTTTTGAGTTTGCTGAGAAGTTATCTGATATAAGCAGTGGGGACATGTTTAAGCAAGAAGGAAGTGTGTGGGGGAATGGAGAGGGAGAAGTAGAGAAGAGGGTAATCATATCTTTTTTAGTTAACATGTGAATGGAGTCAATGAAAAAGGAGTTCAGAAGTATAGCAGTGTCTAAGGCAGAGCTGTTGGGGGAGGGAGTAGGTGTACAGGGTTTACCTGGCTGTAGAAATCTGTTGATTGTATTCCAGAATTTTGAGAGGTTGGAGAATTCCATTAGTGACTATTCTATTAGATGACAGGGTACCACAAACTTTCATCATGTGTGCATGGCCAGACATCCAGTTATTAATCCATTGAGTAATATAGTGGTTAATATTTAAATTGGTAAGCCTATAAATAATACCTGCATGGGGAATTATATCAAATGTTTTGGCAAACTCAAGATAAGTGGCATGGACAAAATGACCCCAACAAAGACATCAGTTATCGCTTCAGAAAATTAACCATATTAAGCAAGCAGGACTTACCTTTCTAAGAACTGTAGTGATTTGTGTTGAGTATTTATAAGTTAACAATACCACTATCGATGATACTGACAAAGATCTGCTCCATGATTTTACATATACTTGTGAGGCTAATGGCAGAATAATTACTAGGGTCAGTTACAACACTACCCTTATGCAGATACACTACAACTGCTAGTCTCCAAAACTCAGACACATACAAGTGGTGGTAACATTAAAATTCTGAGGAGGATTTCAGATATAACATACTTTATTCTAACAACAATGCAGCTTGGCATATTATACGGGCCTGTGGAGTTGTCATTTTTAGTTTTGATGACAGCTTTCAGAATCTGGTCTATAGTGATGATGGGAAGAACAGTGTTAAAACATCCAAGGAAGGGGATATTGGGATATCTGAGAAGGGAAATTTTTCTTGTAAAATTGCCAGCCAGTAAATTTGCTATGGCCTTAATATTAGAATATGTACTGCCATTTAGTGAGTTCAGGGCAGTTATTAAGTATTATTTCTAATACTCCATAACTGGAAAAGCCTTGTGATCATCTTTTGGAGATTTTGCTACATTCAACTCACATTCAGTCTTACTCTTCCTAATGGTGTATTTAAGATGACTGCAGACCTATTAATGGTGTATTTAAGATCACTGCACACCTAATAATGGTATATTTAAGATCACTGTAGACCTACTTATATTCTACCTTCTCAATGATGGTGTTTTATATATATATATATATATATATATATATATATATATATATATATATATATATATATATATACCAGAATTTATTCCTCTTGTTAAAAAGTTTGTCTAAAAGGGGTTATCCCTGAACTTTCCACTTATACGTAATAGGAACTATTGTAATTATATTTTGCATGAGATGGTTGCAAAACCCATGGCTAAATGTGGTGGCTTTATAGATTAGGTCATCAGGGGAGAAAACCCTTTTGAAATTCTTAAAGGCCTCAGATAGGGATAAATGTTTGAACTTGTGGACACTCTGCTACTAATTTGGAGGACAAATGTAACAATCTGGTGGTCAGATGTGATCAAACAGGGAAAAACAGTAGGGGTACAGGAAAAGGCAGGATTTGTAAGGACAAGGTCAAGTATATATCTCCTCTTGTGGGAACTTGGACAAACCGATGGATTTTGTATTAATTATATTATGGAAATGGGTATATTTGTTGCTAATTGTGTAAAACTCATAACAGATGGATAATTGAAATTGCCCAGGATTAAGGCACTGGGATTAACAGACAAAAAATCCATTTTACCAAGGTAGCCAATATGGTCCACAAGTGACACGAAAGGTGATCTATATTTGGTAGTTATATGATGACTGCCTTTGTGAATGTGACCAAAACGTAAAAAAGTTCAAATTCAGAACCTTGAAGTCTAGCATAAAGCAATAGTGGAGCAGATAAAACAGTTTCCCACCACCTCTCAATGGTATGAAGGAGTGACAGATGTTTTCTCGGTTATAGAAGGAGAGTTATCAGAACAGTTTCCATAACAACACATATATGAGTACACTCAAGTGTCAGGAAAGCCTCCCAAATTAAGCCCTATATCATTCAGACTCCTAGTGATGAACAGATCCACCTAAAAGCAGATTATAATACAGTGTGCTTGTTTGTAATGTCCAACAAATGAACTATTTCTAAAAAAGCTTTGTGGGGGCAGAAATCTGTGGAAACATTGAGGACAGAGGTAAAAGCTCACAATCTCCCCTAATTTCACACATAGGATCCCACTGGAATGACACCAGTTAATAAGTCAATTGTTATAATCAATTATTTTTGTTTAAAGTGTTGTCATCTTTTTGAGATAAGGTGACATACAGCTAAGAACAAGTGTCCTTCTTGCCTAGAACACATGCGTGTGGAACTCAGCTGTATTTCTGCATCTCATCCACTGCAGAATATCTAAGTTGATCCATACTAACATGGGCAACTAGAATAGCAGAACTGGCATGTTGGAATGTAAAGGCTTTGATCACATTTCAAATCCTGGCACCAGAGAGACTGCTGACTGTGACTCAATCCTTGCACAGGCTGGTAAGTTGAGAAACTATAACCACCTACAGTGGTTAGTGTCTCAGGAATCAACATCAGTGTACTTAACTATAAATGCACCTTTTACTAAATTACCATGCATGCTTGCAGCCTTAGGTGTCCTTATGGGAATAGGCATGGAGCCAATGAAACTCATTTCAGGTATGGGTGAAGATGCAATTGAAGATGTCTTATATGGCTGAGGATGGAGACTTGGGTAATGGTTTCTTAATGTCTTCAGCAAAAGTGGCTCTGCTGTTAGGTGGCCACAGTATAGTATTACTGTACTTTGTAAGAGGTCAAACTCCAAACCTAGCAAGTATTTAAACATCTCACAATTAGTATCAGTAAATAAAAAATAAGTGATTATCAGTGCCTCGAGGTTCCTAAAGCAAGCAGGCTGGCCAGAGAAGGACACCAGGCAAACTGCAAATCCATGTCAAGACCAATATGTAGCCAGATATTATCAAGTAAATAACTGGTGGGCTATCACAAGAACTAAGTAGAAGCAGCCCTCAGCTGTCCTATAATTAATTGACTGAAGTAAATCATCAGATTCAATTTTAATTAAAGAACCTTAAAAATTTTGTGAGAAATGCAGAAAAGAGTATGACATTATCTACCATGGCACTATAAGTAAATTGTTACTCAGTATGACCTCAGCAGTTCCAAACCCTGGTGAAACAAGGATATAAGCAATATACAAATAACATTAACTCAGTACAGAACAACTTCAAGAAACTCAGTAAACCAAAGCTCAGTACTATAAAGCTCAGGCCCACACATCTATTTCTTTGTATACTAGACAGATGCCTGCCGAAAACATTTAAGTGACAGCCATCTACAACGAACATCCAAAAATGTAATGCATAACATGAGGGTCAGTCATGTTTAGATATCCACTTTTTAATAACAAGTACTGAGCACTTTCGTATTATATATAAGAAACACCCTCCCATTGGTTAGATTTTAAATCCTTAATTAATAATTAACAAAATCTTAACCATTCATGCCAAGAAAAAGCCTGTACTAAAACTGTTGTACACTATAAAAAATATACATATTAAATACTGTGTAATAAAAAGATGCATATGCTAAAATTATTCTTATTTATGGAAAATGTGGCTGAATAATAAAGAACTCCAGTGGCAACTTAGATTAGCAGCCACATTCTCACCAGGAATAAATAAGAATGTGTCTGTTACACCAATTTTAAATATTAAGACTACCAAGATATAAGTACTAAATAGCAGCATTTTTATTTATTTTTTAAAGTTTATATGTTTTAAGTACAATGTAGAATAATAAACTTTTATGATGTAATATAAGATTTAATTATTTTTCCACAGATGAAAATAATTTTAGCATATGCATATTTTTATAACAAAGTAATATATATATTTTTATAAGGTGTAACAGTTTCAACACAGGCTTTTTCTTGGTATGAACAGGGTTAAGGTTTTTAACTGTGATAATTGATATTAATTAAGGATTTAAAAGCTAACCAATGAGAGGGTTGTTTCTTATACATGTCTATATTACATAATAGAACTTTTAAAAGTTTGAATATATTTATGGTCGACACCATATGATCAAACTTTTAAAAGTTCGAAAATGTAATAAAAAAAAAATAAACCAAAGAAAAAACCTATCTGAATGGTTTAAGTAAGGCGGCAAGCCCCCCACACTCCCCGCTCTTTAAATATACCAACTTTGAGATCGCACTACAATGCAGAAAAGGGAAATCTTCCCATTCCACACTGTACGGAGATCTGCGTTGAAACATTTGAACTACTAAAAATTCAACCATATGGTGTCCACCATATAATGTTTGAACTTTTAAAAGTTCAACAATTTGATATATTCTAAGGAATTAAGTATTATAGCTTATGACATAGTGAGGTTGCATTGAAGTTTTGTTGCAACAAAGAAGTTGATTTTAAAGCATTCATTCTGAATTGAGCATTTTAGAAATGTTTTTAAAAAAGTGGTTCATACAAATATGTCAATATTGTCTATGAGTCTATAGAATGTTTATTAAATACAAATATAATTATTTTGAATCTACTCAGCAAATGCATTTTACATATGTATACATACTTTATAGGTACACTCTGTTTTCTGTTTTGAAGGGAGAACATTGTCTTTCAAAACAGTGAGAATAGTACTAACTTGCATACAATTATTCAATTATTTAATTTTGTAATTAATGTTGATATCAATTAAGTTCCCGCCTTTTTGAATTTAAATACAGAGTTCTTTTCATTCTAAAAATTATCTGATGAAGCGTAGTATTACCTACGCGAAAGCGCTTATCCTTGTTGTTTATGGAATAAAGTTGTATTTTTGCCTCTACTATAAGGAGACACGGAGTTTTATTTTCAACAACATCGTGGTGAGACCTACCTCTTTTTTGCTTGACTATTCTCTGGACTTGTGAGTTTTGGTCTCTTGATCAGAGCAGTTGCATCTTTTGGTTTTTACTTGATATAGACCCTCTTATACATAATGAAGATTTTTAAATGTGTTCTTATTCTGTATTCTGATGAAGTCCCCATTTCATGGGATGAAAGCACTCACTACTTGTTATTAAAAAAGTGGATTTCTAAACCTGACTGACCTTCATTTGATGCATTACAATAATTGGATTTTGGTTGTTTTGGGTTCACATTTCACCTTTTTTATTACTTTTATCTACAAGGGAAGAACAGATCACCAATTAGTAAGTAAGGGAAAGCCAGGAGGCCAGGGAAAAAGCAGCTAATTCTGGAAGGCAGGGCCCAAATTGCTCCTTTTTCACCAGAAACAGCAAAAAAAAAAAAAAAAAAAGAAAAATAAAGAAAAACAACAACCACAAGTTCCAAAAACAGCTCAACCCCAAGTTAATCATTTGTTGTATCGTCCAAACTTAGATGAAACAAGGGTTAGATAACAAGACTGAATTCAAATTAGCACAAGAGGTACAATCCCAAGTAAAACAAAGGTAATATAGAAATAAAACCCACTTATATACATTAAAAATATAAACATTTAAACATCTTTCCCCAGCTAACAAAAACAATCACACAAACCACAGCCAGGGAAGGAAATAGAAAACTTAAAAGAAATCCCCTCCAACAGAAGGAAGGAATTGACTTCCATAAAAAGGGATCTTTACCAGCTCCAAAGACAAAGAGGTATGAAGCCCTAAATTTGCAGGAGGCACATGGGTTCAATTACAATCCCGGGTGCTTGAAGGATTTGTGAGAGGAACGGCAATTATCTCACCAATCTGTGGGGGGTGGCTGCAGGTCCAGCATGCATGAATCATTAATCATAAGCAATAATGGAAGTAGGTGTGGCCACTAGGAGGGATTATGGTGATACACTCATAACAGATGACAATACCACACTTAACCCCCAACTCTCTCTTCTCAGGGAACCAAATGGTCAAGTGGGCTGTCACCCCCTAGGAGAAAGGAACAACTCAGTAAAGATGCTGAGGGGAAGCTTGGTGGCCACTGTCAGGATTGGGGACCAAAAAAGAAAATAAAAAGGTACAAACAAAATGAAAAGAAGGGAAATCAAAAATAAAAAGGTAAAGAAGCCATATCCACAAAATAAAATAAATGTCCTCTAAAATCAATGATCAAGTCAAAAATCTAAAAGATAAAGCTCCAAAACAAAATGCATTTAGACTACTGACTTTCTGTGAAACAGACATAAATAGCAAATACACACAGATAATCATCCCCTTCATCCCACATACTGTGACACAAGAGCAAAAATCATAAGTGTATATCCATTAAAAATTCTACATAGGAAAACAGTCATAGGACTCTATAAAATGGAAAAAAATCAATTGTCCATGTTTACTGCATCTTCCATGTTTTAATGGCTTTCTGAATTTCTAATGCAGTATCTCAAAAAGTGGTCCCAAAATCAATGCAGTCATTATCAAATGATTGTGTCTTCTGAAATCACAACCTTCTTCAGAATCTACTTCCATTTTCTATCCTTTTCCAAAAGTCTTGTCTTATCTTCTGACACTACTAAATAAGATCCCTGGTGTACATGTTTCCACATCCACAATTTCCTTTGTTTAATGGCTTGCAAATTTTTATCCCCATTCCTTCTCTTTTGTTTATTCTTCCAAACAAAACAAAAATACAATGACAGGGGAAAAACATTACAGAGTGAATCAAATTAATCATCCAATTTTCTAGTCTTTATAATATCCAATATCTCTTTTTGATGTAAATTTATTTATGAGTACGTGTGTTGAAGCATTACTATTTTATGAAAAATATGTTCTCTCATGATACCTTCATAAAGGGACATTTGCAAATGCTTTTAAATAGGGTCTATATTATATAATCGAACTTTCGAAATTTCAAATCCCATATGTTCGACAACATATGATCGAATTTCGAAAGTTCGAATATATAATAAAAAACAAAAAACAAAAAAAAAACTTACCTTAACGGTGCAGGCAGGGGGCAAGCCCCCCTGCACCCCCCACATCCTCCCGTACTTAAATATTCTAACTCTAAGATCGCACTTCAGTGCAGAAAAGGGAAATTCTCCCATTCTGCACTGAATGGTGCTGTTATACTTAACCTTTGAACACTTGAAATGTCGATCATATGGTGTCGACCATATGACATTCGACATTTCAAGCGTTCGAGATTCCAATAGGAATCCTTTAAATATGCAAGGTCTACCTCCTTGAGTCTATATCCATCTGCCATGGGGCGTTTGGGCTTTGGCTTGCCCCTTATCGGTAGCTATCCTAAGATATCTCTTAATTAAGATGAATATTTTTAAAACACCATCAGGCACTCCATTTTTTACATAAAGAATGAATGCGGGAGATACATGTCTATAGATAGTTGAGTTTAACTTGTTGGCTTGACTGTGATATTACAGACTTATCGATTATTCTGCATTCATGATATACTAAAACATTCTTTAATACCTTTATTTATTCTTTTTTTTTTATTATTTTACCATTTCTTTACCAGGAAAGTCAAGTGGGATACGGCCCATTTTCAGAGGAAGCCCAGGGAGAAACGTTCCCTTAAGACATAGGCAAATCATACATTTATATAAAAGAAAACAAACCATATTAACATGTTCCCAGTTACAAGCATTTTACATCATATATATTCTTCAGTATAATCATCAACAATTCAACACTACATAAATTAATCAATTCCTATATTCACTTACAACTCACTCCTCCTACAATATACATGTATTTGTACTATTATGCACACACAGAAACACAAAACACACACCCACATTCTTGGAGGCTCTCAATAAAAACCTGCCCAAGCATCAGGGACCTCCAAAGCAGAATCGCAAGCAAACTCCACCCCCCAACTCAACCCAAATGACACATAGCCCACAAACTCAGTGTGCCATTCAACCACAGCCCATAAGGCATAACAATGTACTCAACACTCTAGTCATAGGTGACTCTATAGTCAGGCACACTGATGTTCCACTCATCAGGCTAAACAAGGAGAAAGTTACTGTCAGCTGCCTCTCAGGTGCCTGGATACACCACATAACGCACGCACTCAGGTCGCTCCACAATAAATACAAATATGACACTGTCATTGTCCATGTTGGTGTGAATGACCTGAGACGTACCTCCCTGGACTACATGAAAAGAGACATGGAGGAGCTCTCTAATCTTGTAGCCCAGGCAGGTATGACCCTAGCCCTGAGTAGCATCCTGCCATCACCAAGAATGACACCACAGTACAAGGACAAAATGATTGACTTCAATAATTGGCTAAGCTTCTGTTACCATTCTAAGGGGATCCAGTATTTGTCTGCCTGGGACGACATGATCGACAGACCACGATGCTTTGCCAAAGATGGCCTGCACCTGTCGCCCTTGGGATTCCGGATATTGGCTAAGGTTCTTACCAACCCTATAGTGCCTTTTTTAGGCAAGGTTCAAATGTCAAATTCACCACCGTAACAGGTACAAGCAAGCAAAATCTGAGGGTAATGCTACTCAATGCTAGAAGTCTAAACCTCAAAATACACTCACTCGAGGCACTCCTTAAAATGGAGAACATCGACATCTGTGCAGTGACAGATACATGGTTCAAAGCTCCAGAGAGCACACCGGCGTTACCAGGCTATAATTCATACCACACCTTTCGGCCACCTAACCCGGAACGAAGCACTAAAGGTGGAGGCGTGTCCATATTCATTAAGGATATCCACACCTCCAGGCTAGTTGCACAGCATAATGCATCCGAGATTATCCAGGTGCAACTAACTCTGGGCAAGACCGCAATCCAAATTGTAGCTTGCTACAGACCCTCCACAATGCCCCAGGATTCCCACTCCTCATTTCTTGATACACTGGAAAGTATTAGGGTACAACCCAACACCCTAATAATGGGTGATTTCAACTACCCCACCATTAACTGGGAAAACTACTCATGTACCAACTCTTTTGCTCAACGTTTTCTGGAATTCATAAATTCCAATGCATTGGATCAACTTATTCACACCCCCACCGGGGGCAGCAATATCCTAGACCTGGTCATTGCCAACATGGGCAACCGGTGTTCAACACCAGAGGTCAATTCCTCGTTGGTCAGATCTGACCACAAGCTAATCACCCTAGACATCCACATCCCAGCCCCCACCCCCCAATTAGGGAAACCACCGTAAAAAACTTCTCCAAAGCCAACTTCACACTTTTTAAGACAGAAGTGGCAAACTTCCTCACACCCATGCAGATGGACAATAGAGGTACGACTGCTGAATCCTACACAAATGCACTTTATAAACACTTACACGAGTGCATGGATCATGCTATCCCTAATAGAGCCAAGATGCTATCCTCCAAAAAAAGGAAGCCAATCTGGTGGTCCTCTGCCATAAACAAACTCTATAACAGAAGAAAGAAACTGTTGTAAAAAAAGAGTAAAATCCCATGACTGGAGGAACTCCCTGTTCAACCTCAGTAAGAAGCTAAGATTCCTCATAAAATCCTCCAAAGCTAGTTACAAAAACAAAATTGCCACTGACTCTAAAGACAACCACAAAGCATTCTAAAGCTATGTCAAGAATCTCAATGGCAACACTCAGATCTGCTCTGAGTTACAGCACAATGGCACTAAATATACAGAACCAACTGATATTGCCAACATCCTGGCAGATAAGTTCAGTGCTAACTTTACCCCCCTCTCACCCCCTAGAGGGCCCATCTCTATACCGGAAGAATGCAAAGTTCCTGTAATCACGGGTGCACAGGTAAAAAAACACACTCTCCAAAGCCAAGAACGCAGCATCCATGGGACCTGACAATATCCCAAGCTGTGTTCTACATGAACTACAGAATGAACTGGCACCCTACCTAAGTACCATGTTCAATCATAGCCTCACCTCAGGCTTTGTGCACACTGAATGGCGCACTGCAATTGTTATCCCACTCCACAAAGGGGGAGCCACGACGGACCCCAGGAACTACTGCCCCATTAGCCTGACAAGCCTTGTCTGCAAGGCCATGGAACGTATCATCATGGAACTCATAAACAAAGACATTGGTAATCTCCAAACTCTGGACCCTACCCAGTTCAGGTTTGTAAAAGGCAGATCATGTCTCCTAAACCTGATTGACTTCTTTGAAGCAGTCACCAAAGCCATAAATGAGGGTAAGGTGGTTCACACAGCTTATCTAGATCTTGCCAACACCATCCCCCACTCTGGAATTATAGATAAGCTCACTAAGCTAGGTATAAATCCCTATGTTACAAGATGGGTTGCCAACTGGCTCACGGACAGAACCCACACTGTGAAAGTAGCAAATCCCAAATCTGACTTCAGACCAGTGACAAGTGGAGTACCACAGGGCTCAGTCCTGATTCCTCTCCTGCTTGGTGTCTACTACTCTGAAGTACAGGCTAGCACAGAAGGTCTTTGGTTAACAAAGTTTGCAGATGACTGGAAACTAGGAGCAATAATCAAAACTCCTAACGATGTGGACATACTACAAAAGAGCCTCACTGAGACAAATGCCTGGTGTCAAAACCATGGCCTGAAGCTCAATGCCAAAAAGTGTATTGTCACCCCCCTTGGTAAAAACTCTGTACCCATGAACTACCACATAAGTGGTAGTCTACTTAACACCAAAAGTGTGATAAGAGATCTTGGGACACAGGTGGAAAGTAGTCTCTCCTTTGATAATCACATCGCCACAGTGGTCAGGAAATCCTTCTACGTGGCTCACCTCATCACAAAAGGTTTTTCATCCAGAAAAAAAGAGGTCATTCTTCCCCTCTACTCATCACTCATTAGATCCAGTATAGAGTACAATGCCTCTTTTGGTATGTACCTCACAAGACATCTACAACAACTGGAAAGGCCACAGAAATACCTCACAAAGAGGATTACTAGCTGCAAACAGATGCCCTACACAGACAGTCTCAAAAAACTCCAGCTTTACTCCGTCACATATCACCTACTCAGAGGCGATCTCTGCCTAACATACAAAGCTATGTCAAACCCAGAGCTGTTGGGCATGCTCCACTTAAAGAAATCCCAATCCCTCCAAGCTATACGCTCTAGGGACCTAAACCTTGTCACCACAATAAACAGAACATGCTGGAGGGATAGATTCCTGTCCCAGAGACTTCCCATACTCTGGAACAGACTACCTATCTATATCAAACAAAGCTCCTCATTAGCACTCTTCAAGAAAAATCTTGATGATTGGATGGGAAATAGGAAATTCACCCCAGGGATCACTTCTGTGGCTCTGCTCGACAGGGGCACAAGAAAATAATTTTCTTGGGTGGCAAAAGCCAGGGTACCTTTTTGGCTAGGCTTATATAGGCCCTAGAGCTAATAGCCTAGTACCTACCTATGAACTTATGTATCATTCCCATACTTTCCCTTTTTTCTGTGTAATTTGCTCCTATCCTTTTATAAAATCCTATCTCAATTCTTTTATCTCTGTTACAATATGCAATACTTCAGTTATAGTTTGTTTAGATTTCGATTTCCATTTTAGAGCAATTGCTTTTTTTTGGCAGTGACCAGAAATAGACTTAACAAGGCCTTATTATGTCAATGCAATTCAGATCCTGTATCCCAGCTCAAAAAATAGTTTCCTTAGTTACACCCATTTACTCACCCAGTATTTCTGATGGAGTATTTTGAGGAGAATTCTAAAGTCTACCAACTTATTACCCGCCAAAATATATGTTCCCAGCTACCTCTTTCTTTCTCATCACACCTCCTACATTTGCTATCAACCTGAGGAAAATTTCTCTGAATTCTCCTTGGGGTATAAAAATACTTATGCAAACACTTCAAGCAAAAATCCTAAATCTTCTAGACTTTCTTGCATATTTTGGAGCCATATATATGTCCTCCCATTGTTTCATTGTGAATTGCTTATCCAATTTTCTATCCTCCTTCAATTGATTCGTATAGTTACTATGCAATATTTTATAGGCCCTACCAATTATCCCTTTTCCAACAGCAGCTACTGTTCTAAATTCAGCTAAAAGTCCCACCAGAGCAGGTCTTTCACCCAAGATTCCCCTATCCCTTTCTCTATACCTATACTTTGACATCAATCCTTGACAGTGAAAGCAGTCTCTAGTCCAAATGTCTTCCTGGCCTCTTCCTATTCCATTACCTTTCCCTCTCCAGTAATTTGCTCCCAATACCTTGGTTCCCTTGCCAGTTTTCCCAAGTAAATTCCAGCCCCATGTTCACTATTCTCTGTATCCTTAATGGCAGTCATACCTATTGACAAAATCTCCTTTCTCCATTTTCATGTTGGCTTATTTCTTAATATACTTTCTGCTACTTTATGAATATAACACTTTGGATAGCTGTTGTTATTCTCCTTAAGGATATGCATCCTCAATCCTACCCTTAAGGATATGCATCCTCAAGTCCACCCTCTCCTTATTTCTTGAATCCTCCTTCCTGCTTCTTCATCATCCCTTTCCACTTTGAGGTATAGTTTTCTACTTGCGTTTTGAATACAAGCCTTGACTTTATAGTTGTAAAATACCCCTTCAAATCGGGTAATCCTGAACCACCTTGTTCTATTGGAAGAATCAACTTATCCCACTTGACCTTTGCCCTCTTCCCCTCCCAGACAAAATCCTTCAACTTTTGATTAATTACTGTCCACAGCTTCTACTCAGGTTGATATAAATATGCCTGACCTGTATATAAAAGTAAATTCACTAAAAACATTTTCACTGCTTGTATCTTCCTACCCATATCCATAAATAAGACCTTCCAGTGTCTCAGTTTTTGTATAATATTTTATTTAGTTTCTTCATACATATCCTTAGCTGCCATAATAGAATCTTTTTTTTAATCTCTACCCCTAAATGCTTCATTTTATCATTTCCCCATAAATATGGGTATTGTCGAACCAATTAATGTGTGGGTACAAGGTATGCAGTCTTTGATTAGTCTTCATTAATTTTATACCCAAAAGACTTGAAACTGCCTCAGAATGTTCCACAACACTGAGATGTCCTTTTCTGATTTTATCAGATACAAAATAATATTGTCTGCAAATAAAGCCAACTTTTCTTGATTAATCTAACAATTATAACCTTGCATTTCAGAGTTCCTTATATTCTTTGCCCATGGCTCCAAATACAATACAAATAACAAAGGGGAATGAGGACACCCCTGTCTGGTTCCTATGTTCATATACAACGTAATAGACAGGAACCCTCCCACTTAAATTTTTGCCTCTGATCCCTCATATGTTCTCTTAACTGATCTTATTATTTTATTTATTTATTTATTGTATGTTGACCGGGTTAGTCCAGCTGGGCTTGTGGCACTTTTTCAGTGGAGACCCGAGGAGAAAAGCTCCAGTACACAATATAAAAATACAGAAAATACACAACATTACAATATAGAGAAAGTGACACATTACAACAGACACGATAAATTACATAGTACAAACAGTATAAGAATCACAGTTTTATAGTAAAATATATGTTGCATTATATTTAGGAGGCTGTCAATTAGCGAATATGTGTAAGATAAAATGGAGGCTTGTATGCATAAAATTGTCAAGATGTACAGAGAGAAAGTATGACAATTTTGTTAGGCATGATAAACAAAGATGAATAGGTGAGGATTTAGTGGTGGGGGTGCGTTAGGTGGGAGCATGTGAAGGACATACCCATTTGTAGGACAGATGGGAGAAGAGCATGGATTTGAAGTTATGATTTGGTAAGTTACGTAGTGGGGGGGTAGTGAGTTCCACAGTTTGGCTATGGTGTGGGATAGTAGCAGTTTGCCAGGTGGGTGTGAGGGTTTGTACACCTGCAGGAGGTTTTGGCCTTTGGATCTCAGGGAGCAGCTGGGTGTGTAGGGTATCAGAGATTTGGCAACAGAAGGGCATTCTGTAGGTTTGAATATGAGTTTGTGGGCTGTTGTAAGTTATAGGTATATTAGGTGTTTGGGGAGTTCTAGCCAGTTGAGGATGTGTAGAGAGTGGCAGTGATGGGATGAGTTCTTAGAATTGGTTGCAAATTTGCAGATTTTGTTGTAACAAGCTTCGAGTTTGGAATGGAAGCCAAGTTGTAGGGTGGTGAATAGCTGAGCACCGTACAACAGAGAGGGGAGAAGAAAGGTAGATGTGACGGTTTGTCAGGAGGAGGGGGTGAGGTAGTGGTTGTGTCTGTAGAGACCACCAATTTTCTGGTGGTTTTTTTTGATTGTGGAGAGGATGTGGGAGTTGAATTTTAGGTTTTCATGAATGGTAATGCCAAGTAGCTTGGTAGTGGGAACGATTTCTAGAGGGGTGTTATTGTGGCTTTTGATGGAAAATAGGCCTCTGTTGAATTGGGAGGTTTTGGTAAGAGTGAAAATCATTAGTTTTGTTGGCATTTAGGTCTAGGTGGTTGGACTGCGTCCATGATTCAGTTTTGGAGAGAGATATTTGCGTTTTGAGTAGACTTCGGAGGGGCAGGAGGCTGAGCAGGTGATGGTGGAATCATCAGCGTATTGGATAACTGAGGTGTCAGGAATGGAGTGAGGGAAGTTGTTGATGAATATGTTAAAGAGGAGTGGGCCTAGCACAGATCCTTGCGGAACCCCTGTGGGTGTAGGTAAGAAAGGGGAAGTTGACTCTTTCCATTGCACTGCCTGTTGGTCTATGGAAAGGTAGCTGGAGAACCAGGCTGAAATTGAGGGAGAGAGGAGCAAGTGTGAGAGCTGGGACAGGAGTAGGGAGTGGGAGATGGTATCGAATGCCTTTGGGAGGTCTAGAAACAGTGAGGATAAGTATTTGCCACTGTCACGTGCAAGGTTGACTGTCTCAAGAAAGGTGAGGAGGACTGTCATGGTGCTGTGGCCGAGGCGGAAGCGGTGTTGGGTGGGAGAGAGGAGGTTTTGCTGGGTTAGATATGGCATGGGTTGGGAGTGGATGTTTTTTTCTAGAATTTTAGAAAGAGGAGAGAGAATAGCTATGGGTCTGAAGTTGGTAGTGTCTGCGTTCTTACCACCTTTATGGAGGGGGATGATGAATGCATGTCGCCAGATGGTTGGTACATACGATTCGTGTATAGATCTATTTATAAGAATAGATATGGGATAGGCTATTGATTCAGCGGATAGTTTAAGGAAATTTGCTGGAAGGTTGTCTGGGGCATTGCGACATGGTTTTAGCTTTAGTAGTCGTCTTTTTATAGTGTTGGTGGTGACAGGTTTAAGGGAGAAGAAGGGAGGAGAAGGAGGGTGAGAGGGGGGGTTTGGGGGGACAAGGTGAGGGTGTTGTGTTAGGGAAAGTGGAGGATAGCTTGGCTATACAATCTATGAAGACTGTGTTGAATTTTGTGGCTGTTTCAAGCCTGGTGAGATTAGGATCAGGGTAAGGGTTGGCTTTATTACCGGGGCTGAGAATAGAGGAGATGGAGGTCCAGAATTTTTTGGGGTTAGTTGAATGCTTGGATTGCAGCTTGCAGTAGTAGGTTTTGCGATCTTTTGTTATTCATTTTTTTGGCTAGGTTACGTAGATGTTTAAATTCTTGGTGGGTATTGTTTTTTTTCTGTTTTTGGTACTGTTTCCACTTTTTGTCTCATTGTTGCAATATCTGTTTAGTTTCCTGGGATATCCAGGGGTAGGGATTAGCTCTAATGTGTTTGTATTGGAGGGGGGGGGGGGCTAGTTTATCTAGTAGGGTGAAGAAAGTATGGTTAAAACATGATACAGCGTTATCTAGAGGAAGTTCTTAGGGGAGACCAGTCAGTAATCCTAAGGCATTCTGAGATGATTTTGGGGTTGAAGGAGGTTAGGTTGTGGAATTGCTTAAATTGGTGTTGTTTGTCTACATGAAAGGGTAGGCAGTCTACGAAGACTGGTAGGTGGTCGCTTAGGGGTCTGGTATTATTCCGGCATTGGTGGTGTGGTTGGGGTGGGTTGTTTTTATCCAGTCTATGATGGTACCGGAGATGCCATCTTTATTTGGCCTGGTTGGAAGGTTTATAAGCTGGGTGAAACTGTAATGGTTGATTGAGTGAGTTGGGGTATGTGACAGGAAGGACACCCAGTTAATATTTATGATGCCTATGATGTAGGTTTCATTTCTGATGTTGGAGTTAAACCAAGAGAGGATTTCTTCTAGTGCTTTGGTATTGTCTCCAGGTGGGATGTAGATGGAACAGATGCAAATAGACTTGTAGTTGTTAAGCTTTAATAAGCCTGCAGTCATTTCAGCTTGGCAAAGGTTAGGATGGGGTTGGTCAATGGAGTAAAAGTGAGAGTGGAGGGGTAGATAATGGCTACGCCACCTCCTTTTCTATGAGGTCTATCATTACCTAAGATATGGTAGCCAGGGGGGAGAATTTCATTGTCTTTGATAGAGGGTTTGAGCCAGGTCTCAGAGATTGCATTTATATTAGACTGGTTATGAGAGAGCCAGACGTGAAGGTTGGGAATTTTATTTCTGAGGCTTTGTGCATTGAGGGTGGTGAGGCAGATAGATTTGGGTTTGCGTAGTTTGGAAGTTGGGTCGCACAGCAGTCGAGGGTGATAACAGGGATTTATTGTATCAGGGAATGCAAATGCTTCCATTGACCTACTTATAAAATCACAGCTTACTCTGTTGAATGCTTTCTGTGTGTTAAGAGCCACCAACAACAGTATTTTTTCTTACATGCTGGTACCCTCTGGTTCATCACTGTTGTCAGATGTTTGCCTCCACTCCATAAAACAACACTGATCAACATTTATCAGTTTTGGCAACACCTGTGCCATTCTTTTTTGCTATTATGGACATAAGCACTTTAAAATAATGGTTTAAATTTGAAATGGGCCTATATGAAGCTGGGTCTGATGGGTTATTACCACAGTTAGGTATTACAGCTACCACAGCAGTCTTCCAGGATATTGCAGCTTCCCCTCATTTTAAAATACTGTCAAACAAAACCTTCCAGATCTTTGCCACTTTCTTCCCTCCTAGCTACCAAACTTTCACAGGAATGCATTATATTTATGGAGATTATACTGCAAACTGATTATACATCGCCATTTTTTTCTCATTTCCTCCTGAGCTGAGTGTTAACTGTTGAGCCTGATCAACCTCTAATCTTACCAGACTTAAATCTTTCATAACTATTTCCTTTTGTGCTCTTTCTTAATTTCCACATTTCTTTGCTTTAAACAAATTTTCATAAAATTTCAAAAATATCTCTAGTACCTGTACAGGATCTTTGGTTATTTTTCTTGTTATAATGCTCCCTATGTTAGGCAATAACCCATTCTACTTTCATTTGCCTAAGTAGTTGTGTTAAAAGGTTTTTCTGTTCTGGAGTTATTATAAAAAAAAAACAGATACTTAACGGCAATCTTTTCTAAACGCATATATATTATCCAGATACTCCCTTATTTTCTCTTTAGCACTGTGTAGTTGCACCTTTTCTTGTTGTATGAGATTCTCCTGTAATACTCTAACCTTTGTCAGCACCACTAAATAATTTGTGTTACTTCTTACCCATATTACTATTTTTTTCATTTATTTCTTCCTTATTTTTAACGTTTATTTTCACTTTACCCCACTCACTAGCCATACGTTCTGAAGAAATTTCTATCTTACCTAACTCCTCTCAATTTCCAAAACCCAATCCTTAAATTCTTCTCTTTCTAACAGATAGGTGTCTAAGCATCAGTATTTCATTTTTACTTCATTACTCTGCATTTTTATCTTAGTTGTTATTGGCATATATTAAAAAATAGGTATTGGATGTGTGCTGAAGCTTTCATTTAAATGCACGTTACTGTGAAATTATAACTTTTGTCTAGTCTAGCACAATTATTGTATCTTGTGGAATAATATGTAAATTCGCTGAGTTCCTACCACTGAATTCACATCTTCCATATCAAATATTTTCATAAATTTCTTCAGAAATCTATCCTCTTTTACTATACGTTTCCTTCTAGTTGCCCCAGATACAACCTCATTGTTGCAAATCAAGCACTAGTCCCCACCAGTAAGTAATAATCCCTGCTCACAACATTTTCTTAAGCTCCATAATAGCAGTTTTAGGTGCAATATAAATTCCTGGCAGCATAATTCTCCTCCCTTGCAAGTAGCTCCTTACGTCCACTAATCTACCATTTTTATCTTTTTTCCTCTTCTATTGTAGCTCTTTTAACAATTAGGATAAGTAGTCCTCTTTTTCTTTGCCTATGATATCCTGCTGAACATCCATCCTGAAATCCTTTCTTCATCAAATTCAAATGTTTATTTATTTCCAAATGTGTCTAATGCAAATTTATTTATGTATTTTTAAATATAGTTCAATACTCCTATTTTTGTCAATACTTGTGAGGCCATTCACATTCCAAGAAAATATGAATAGTGTAGCCATTATGATAAGTTATTTTACCCACCTATTACATATGTCAGCTTATTTAAATGTCTATCTCCCCGAAAAACCCATAACCTATTAACTAAAAGGCAATAGTATGTATATTTTCAAATAATAAAGTTAAATGCTCCTAATTGGAATAACTGTCCCAATTCAGCAGCTGCACCTAAACTACCTAAAATTATGGTTATCCATATAAAGTGTATTTTAAAGCCTGTGCTCCTACTTGCACTAATTGTCTGTTTTTGTCTTATCTTTATTCCTCCCAGATGTGAAAAACAGCTTGTATGCTTTCAGAAAACATTAATATTTTGCCTTAAAATGCACTGGCTATTTTTAAACAAAACTAATTAATAGACTGCTCTAGTAAATTCACTGAGGTATTTTAGGTACCAAGAAAATGGCTATCTGTAATTCAGTTCCAGTCATTTCAAACCTTGTGCTTCTTAATTTTACATTTCTCTCAACAAACAATGACCAGAGCTTGCAGGATTTATTGCCTGGATCTGTAGTCAACTTATATCCATGGAAACAAACGAATAGAATGCAGAGTCACCCTCAGCTACAGACGTCTCATCTCACACCTAACATTTATTTGCTAAAGGAAAACTTTTCATCACATTCAAATTATTCTCTTATGTTTATAGCACACATGCTTACACAAGAAATTTGATATTACATTAAGTCAAGGGCATTAATCCAAATATTCACCTATGCAAAAATAAGAGAAAACATCTCAACTCTACATATATTATAATCAGTGCACTTGTATACCCCATCCTCCATCCCAACAACACAAAAATAAAGCAAATTAATGTGAACATGATTTTGTCCACGATTTTCTTCTCTTTTTACATTGGAATTCCTACATTTCTTAAAATTAAAAAAAAGTACTTGTCTACTTTAGTGTCTTTATCACATACATCAGTCACTGGAAATATAATATGCAATTTTATCATGAAATGCTTTATATAAATACTGTTAAGAACAAAAAATGGGTTTTTTTCTGTCTCTCAAGCATTTTCCTTTGGAACATTGGAAAATGTTTCACTTTCAAAGTATCTCTATGGACTTTATTAGCAAAAGAATGAGAAGCAGAGACTCCTTCTGTTTGATGGCTCACTTTTTTTGGACATGCTTTTGTATTTTCTTCTTAGCCTGTTCTGCATCAAAAATGATTTTGATCCTCCAGGAAAAGTATTCTGAAGACAGCTGGATACAGCAGTTTGAATTTCATACCTGCCTTTCAACATTCCCTTATCGATGAGATAAAATTGTTTCTCTTCTGCCTGGTGTACAGTGAATAATCATTTTTGGCAAACACTCTAGTGTCTCCAATTTTTTAATAATTTGCCCTTCTGCCATGGTTTTGTTAGGATCAACTCTTTATGCTGGCATGATTCATCTTTACTAATACAGGTCTTAGCTGCTTTCTCATGGCCAGGTTTGGAGCAAGCATACGATGTGCCACTTCAATTAACAAATCATGCTGTGGAATACTAGTCCAGTTGCTTATTTGTGCTTTCATAAAATTCTGAAAAAAAGTCATTTGCTTTCAGTTTCTTTGGTAGAGCAGAAAATGTCCAGTTTTCTCTGTGTTCTCTGTCCTTTAACTTTAGCATTTTTGAAACATACTCATTCAGCCTTTTCTTCATTTTGACCTCTGATTTTTGAAGTTTTATCAGTTCATCTGAATATCTGTTTAAAGCTTATTCCATTTTCCACCCTTTTGTTATTTGAGTTGATATGCACCTTCAATGTTTCATTTATTTGCACTAAGCACATTTGATTTATTGTTCCCTGTAAAAACTGGAAACCATATCTTACACCAAAGATAGAGACTCCTTTTTTTGCTTAACAGCTGGAGAATTCTTCCCAATCACTGTTTTCTCTTCACCTTTTCTAGCTGATTTTCTTTCAGGCTCTCTAGGTTTCTTCTTTCTGGGCATCCAGGCAGCATACTTACTAGCCAGTATCTGAGTGTTACTAAAGCTGCCAGAATTATTAGCCTTTATCTCTCAGTTCTTTTTTCACACAGGGAGAGCTGAAGTTAAGCTGTTGATCAATTTGCAGCTATCTCAGCAGTCACATATGCTGAAACATTATTATTTTTTGAAGAAAAATAGTTTATATCTTCCATGATGCCCTACAAATGTAAACTTTTCAGATTTATTTGGATACATGTCTGTTTCAATTGTATTTTTATAGCTATTTTGTTCATTCTTGAACACATTGGAGAGAAAAAATACTCATAACTTCTTATAACTTCAAACATAAGTCCTAGGCTAGCTGCCCTTGCAGGCCATTTTAAGCCTAGCCTGTTTCTCTTTTGATGCTTGATTTAACCTCTCCCATTTGGTGTTAGATTAGTCTTACCCATTCCATGGTCAATAATTATATATTACCCATAGTGCAAATAAATGAGATCATATGACAGATAATTTGAGAGGACTAAAGGTATGGGATAAAGCATTTAATAGCTGCCTCTGTCCATTTAGTAGTACAGGGGCAGTCCCAGGTAAATTTTCTGTATCACATCTATAGATCCAAGCTGTGCTTTAATATTGGCAGGTATGAGCTTTGTTTTCCATGGATGAGGAGTCTGTTCCACTGCAGTGGTATGCTTTGAGAGATACCACTATCTCTCCAAACCATTCTGTTGGTGTTCCAGAAGAGGTTTACATCTCTTGACTAAGTGTTTCAGGTGCCATTTGACTTACTGTTATGCAGTAAATCCATCATAATTAGGTTTGAGGATGCTTTTTATGCAAGACACAGGCCACCTATTAGTAGTCTGTCAAATAAGAAATATGACATTTTTTTTGAGGCAGTTCATGCAGGACACATTGTTTACATCTTGTATCGCTTTAGTAAGGTATCTCTGTGGGCATTCCAGTTGTTGCATGTGTGTGTGGACAGATACATGCCAAAGGGGGAATTATACTTAATGACTGGCCTGATAAGGGCCGAGTAAAATGGGATAATGGCATTGCTAGACACAATCCCTTTGTTTATAACATGAGCAATATAGAAAGGCTTTCTTACAATGATGAACACAATCTGGTTGAAAGTTAGGTCCCTGTCTACATAAGTTTACAAATCCCAAAAAAAACTGTGTCAACTCTTAGGGCATATTGTTAATGTGGTAGTTCCTTGGTATAGAAGACTTCTCAAAGGACACAGTAATGTATTTTTTTGCATATAGTTTCAGTCTATGATTTTTGCACCACTTATTTATTTGGGACAAATCTTTTTGAAAAATGGCTAAGTCATTTGGGGATTCAATGACTGCTCCTAGCTTGAGTCATCTGCAAACAGAGTCAGACAGAGACCTTTGAAATTGACTTTCAGGTATTAAACAGGAGGGCTCCTAGCACTGAACCCTAGGGGCTCCAACAATGGTCTCTTTGTGGAAGAAAATTCCCCTATTTTGATTTCCTGTACCCTACCTGTAAGCCAGATGGTGAACTACTGAGTGACATAAGGGAATATGACAAAAGCTTTGGCCAGTTTGAAGTATATAGTGTGTACCATTTTACCTTCATACTGCAGTGGTGGTGCTGCGGTAGCGTTGTTGCCTCACAGTAAGACGTTGTCCTGTTCGATTCTCAGCTAGAGTGTCTTCTGTGTGGAGACATGCATGAATGGGTGTACCATCGTTGAAGGTTGTGCGTCAATGCTAGCAACTCGGCATGTAAAAATCTACTGCCAATCATTAGCGGACCGGAGTTCTGCTGTGGCGACCCCTAATTGGGAAAAGACACAACAACCATTTTATCTTCATTCACTGATTTGGAGGCCTTTTCAAAAATGTCTGTCAACTTGAGTAAGCATGACCTGCACCTGACAAATCCAAACTGAAAGGGGTCCATTCTTTGGAGGTTGCCTATGCCCTTATTGATTAGGTCCATGATATATCTGTTTTAAAATTTGTCTTACAGCAAAGTTTCTGATTGTATTTATACCACAGCCATATGACTCCCTAATTGCAAGTCATTTAGTTAAATCACTTTTTTTGAAAAAAAAATTAAAGTTCTACCAGAACTGCACTGCAACATTCTTTTAATAATTACTGTTTTATGAAACAGGGTACATGGTTTACATCAAACATAGTTGTACTGTATTGGGATCATTTGACCAGAATACTGAATTTCTGTTTGTGTATAGTGTAGCATAACTTTATTGAGAATACAAAATTTTGAGGGCAAGGAAATATTCCACTTACCATACTCAAATGCAATGTAATCTTGGCATCCTGGAGTTAGTACATTTACAGAAAAAGGGGCTCACATGGAGTTTAGGTGCTTACTTTCCAGCAAAAATGCTTTTCTGTGCTTTTTGTTAAACTCAGTGGTTTCTATTGTTGACTATTTTTACTATCTTTCCTGGTATGGTATAACTTATTTTAATGATTACTATGAATCACTATAAAGTAAATCTAAGAGGGAAAAGCTACTTTTATTAAACTTAACCCTACTCAACATTCCCTTTATACCAAAGCCCTTAATCATCTCATTACTAATATTTATTAATTCATATTCCGATACCTGCTTCAGCCAAATCAGGACTGTGGGGGAGAAGAACTAACTCAGGGTCTCAACTGGTAGTAGAGAGAGAAACTAATAATCCAAAGATGCATTAGTACAATCACTCACATACACTGTACGTACACCTATAGGAAACCATATTCTTAAAAAAACTAAATATGAGATCAGTGAAGCTTAGGATAAGAGGGTTACCCCATGCACAGCAACTATATTGTTCTCCTACATATGCAGTTATCGCACACTTGTTTATCAAACAACTATCTTCACAAAGCTGTCCCTCAAAGTTCTGTCATATTTTCAATTCAGTTTTATGGACTATTGAAGCTGCCAGCAGCCCCTCCCCTCCAATTAACTTCCCGTTCTATCTCCCCTACTTTATATTTTTTTAACAAGTAGTCTATGCTCAAACAAAACAACACTGAAGTTATCGAGCAGAGCTGATTTCTGAAAAAAATGCCCATTGACACCACCCTACATTTCACACACAGATCCATTATTCAGACTTAATTTTCTTCAGAATTATAAAGCGATAAACCCTACGTTATCCTTTTATAAACTTTCTTGGCTTATACTGTCATATACTTTTACTAAACTGTAATAAACAACACATCCTCTATATCTCCTTATTCTATATACAACCTGTATATGATTTTATAACAATCAGCACTCTCCCATATTGTTCCCTTTCTCTTCCTTCTGCTACATCCTTCTCTATTCAGTTTTCTACTAATTCTCCTATATGAACCTACAAGATTTGTGCTACTAAGACTTGGTGAACAATGAATGTATTTGTTACCAATTTGTTTACAGCCTTCCCATCTTCACTGTTACATACAGAATTCACCACAGTGTTATAAAGTTCCCTTTTTTCTTGCTTTTTCTTTCTCGCGTACCATTTAACAATCATACTGTATCCATATGCTTACAAAATCTAAAATGAAAGCCATATTTGTCTTGTGTGTAACCTACCTATAACTTTAAAAACACTCTATCACTTCTGCCAAAAATGGGATAAGTATATTTCTGTTCTGGGGTCTTGCAAGTATGAGACCTTTTTCCTTCCCAAAATGTATCCTTTAGATGCTTGTTCTTGAGTCTTAACATTTCTTCCACTGTTTTTACCACAGTTCCTTGCAGTCTTTGGTTCCTTTTTGAAGGAACTTTCATTTTTAACTCACACAAAACTCTGGTTCTACATGTACTTTTTCCTTTTATATTTTTGTCTTTGAAACAATTCTGAAAGATAACCAGACATATCGCTGCCACACAGAACAGCAATGGGAAGTGAAAACAGCTTTAAAGGCTGTTTAAAAACTCATTCAGCCTTTTTTCTTTCATGGCTGAACGAAATATTTGATAACTTTTAAAGCCCTTTCTACCTACTGACATTCTTCTGTGGTGACTGCTGACAGCTATTAAAGTTCTAGCATGAGACTACAGCTTAACAATAGTGAGGGGTGCTTAACAAAAGCTTGTCAATACATTTCTTATGTCAGAATGATGCTTGACAATCCTGTTTTCCCAAGTTTTGGAGTATTACCCCAGTGTTCCATGCACAGCACGTCTGTTTAGTTTAGTGTGGTAGAGGGTGTTATTAATGTGCTTGAGAAGCAGTTACATGACAGGGGACTGATCAAAAATGCACATTTATTGCCCTTAGTCTTAATTCATGCATATGTATTCACTTATAAACTAAAGACAAACTGCTTCAATAAATATGAAACATTAACAACTATTTTAATTTGGTCCTTGAAGGAACACACCTGGGAGGTCTTAGTCAAACAGCAAAATGTGTCCGTTTGTGTGTAAAGGATAGCTGATGGCTTACATGTAACTTTATTATTGGAAAAATAAACTGTTTCAAGTCAGCAGCAAAAACAGCAAGAAATAAAATGTGTGCTAAAGGTTCAGGTCCGACAGTCCACATGTATAACATCTGGGTTAATCTCTGATCCTTCCTCTCCATCTTATATTACCCATTTGTAGCTCGTGTATAAAAGGAACAATACCTGAAAATATTTAAGTCACCTTCTTAATCTAGTACAATACTACTGCTTTATGCTCTGTTTCCATGATTTTAAATTTTAGGAGTTATTTTAAGTAGTCATTGTGTCCTGACTCAGGCTGATGTTGCAGTTTATGCAGTTTCCAGAAACCTTACTCTTGGTCTGAGAGCAGTCTTCTTGTGAGTGTCCTTTCTGTGAATGACCTGAGACGTACCTTCCTGGACTACATGAAAAGAGACATGGAAGAGCTCTCCGATCTTGTAGCCCAGGCAGGTATGACCCTAGCCCTGAGTAGCATTCTGTCATTGCCCAGAATGATACCGCAGTACAAGGACAAAATGATTGACTTCAACAATTGGCTAAGCTTCTGGTGTCATTCTAAGGGGATCCAGTATCTGTCTGCTTGGGATAACATGGTCAACAGACCACGATGCTTTGCCACAGATGGCCTTGCACCTGTTGCCCCTGGGATTCCGGATACTGGCTAAGGCTCTTGCTGCCCCTATAGTGTCTTTTTTAGGCAAGGTTCAAATAACAAATTCACCACCATAACAGGAACAGGCAAGCAAAAACTGAGGGTAATGCTACTCAATGCTAGAAGTCTAACTCTCAAAATGCACTCACTTGAGGCACTCCTTAAAATGGAGAACATTGATATCTGTGCAGTGACTGAGACCTGGTTCAAGGCTCCAGAGAGCACCCCTGCACTACCAGGCTATAACTCATACGACACTTTTCGACCATGTAACCTGGACCGAAACACCAAAGGCAGAGGTGTGTCCATATTCATTAAGGATATCCACACCTCCAGGCTAGTTGCTCAGCATAATGCATCAGATGTTATCCAAGTGCAACTAACTCTGGGCAAAACTGCAATCGAAATTGTAGCTTGCTACAGATCCCCCACCATGCCCCAGGATTCCCACTCCTCTTTTCTTGATGTGCTGGAAAATATTATGGTTCAAACAAACACCCTAATAATGGGTGACTTCAACTTCAACTACCCCACCATTAACTGGGAAAACTACTCATGTACCAACTCCTTAGCTCAACGCTTTCTGGAATTCATAAACTCAAATGCCCTGGATCAACTTATCCACACCCCCACCAGGGGCAACAATATCCTAGACCTAGTCATTACCAACATGAGTGACCGGTGTTCCACACCTGAAGTCAACTCCTCGTTGGTCCGATCCGACTATAAGCTAATCACCCTTGATGTCCACATCCCACCCCCACCCCTGATTAAGGAAACCATGGTAAAATATTTCTCCAAAGCCAACTTCATTCTTCTTAAGACAGAAGTGGTGAACTTCATTACACCCATGCAGATGGACAATACAGTTACAACTGCTGAATCCTACACAAATGCACTCTATAAGCACTTACACGAGTGCATGGATCATGCTATCCCAAACAGAACCAAGATGCTATCCTCCAAAAAAAAGTAAGCCAATCTGGTGGTTCCCTGCCATAAACAAACTGTACAACAGAAGGAAGAAACTGTTGCAAAAGAGAGTAAAATCCCATGAGTGGAGGAGCTCCCTGGTCAGCCTCAATAAGAAGATGAGATCCCTTACAAGATCCTCCAAAGCTAGCTACGAAAACAAAATCACCACTAATTCTAAGGACAACCACAAAGCATTCTATAGCTATGTCAAGAATCTTGATGGCAACACCCAGATCTGCTTTGAGTTACAGCTCAAACGGCACAAAAATTGCAGAACCAACTGATATTGCCAACATCCTGGCGGATAGGTTCAGTGCTAACTTTACCCCCCCCCTCACCCCCTAAAGGGCACATATCTATACAGGAAGAATGCAGAGTCCCTGTAATCACAACTATGCAGGTAAAAGCTGCACTCTCTAAAGCCAAAAACACAGCATCCATTGGACCGGACAACATCCCAGGCTGTGTTTTACACGAACTTCAGAATGAACTTGCTCCCCACTTAAGCACCATGTTCAATAATAGCCTCACATCAGGCTTTGTGCCCACTAAATGGTGCACAGCAACAGTTATCCCACTCCACAAAGGGGGAGCCACCACTGATCCCGGGAACTAGCAACCTATTAGCCTGACGAGCCTGGTCTGCAAGACCATGGAACGTATCATCATGGAACTCATAAACAAAGACATTGGTAACCTCCAAACTCTGGATCCCACCCAGTTCAGGTTTGTGAAAGGCAGATCATGCCTCCTGAACCTGATTGACTTCTTTGAGGCAGTCACCAAAGCCGTAGATGAGGGTAAGGTGGTTCACACAGACTATCTTGACCTCACCAAGGTTTTCAACACCATCCCCCATTCTGGAATTATAGCTAAACTCACTAAACTAGGTATACATCCCTACATCACAAGATGGGTTGCCAATTGGCTCACTGACAGAACCCACACTGTAAAAGTTGCAGACTCCAAATCTGACCTCAAAGCAGTGACAAGTGGAGTACCACAGGGTTCCATCCTGGGACCTCTCCTGTTTGGTATCTACTTCTCTAAAGTACAGACTAACACAGGAGGCCTCTGGATAATGAAGTGTGCAGATGACTGCAAACTAGGAGCCATAGTCAAGTCCCCAAATGATGTGGGCATCCTACAGAAGGGCCTCACTGAGACAGATGCCTGGTGTCAGAGCCATGGCCTCAAGCTTAATGCCAAAAAGTGCAGTGTCATCCCCTTTGGTAAAAACTCTGTATCTATGAACTACCACATAGGCAGCAATCTACTTAACACTGAATGTGTGATAAGAGACCTTGGGACTCAGGTGGACAGTAGTCTCTCCTTTGATAGTCATATCGCCACAGTAGTCAGGAAGACCTTCTACGTGGCACACCTCATCATAAAAGGGTTCTCATCCAGGAAAAAAAGAGGTCATTGTCCCCTTCTACTCGACACTCATTAGACCCATTATAGAGTACAACGTCCCTTTTGGAATGTACCTCACAAGACATCTGCAGCAGCTGGAAAGGCCACAGAAGTACCTCACAAAGAGGATTACTGGCTTCAAACAAATGCCCTACACTGACCATCTCAAAAAACTCCAGCTTTACTCCGTAGCATATCGCCTACTCCGAGGTGATCTCTGCCTAACATATAAAGCTATGTTAAACCTAGAGCTGTTGGACATGCTACAAGAAATCCCAATCCCTCTGAGCTACACGCTCTAGGGACCTAAATCTTGTCACCACAATAAATAGGACAAGCTGGGGGGATAGATTCCTGTCCCAGAGACTTCCCATACTCTGGAACAGGCTACCCATCTATGTCAAGCAAAGTTCTTCATTAGCACTCTTCAAGAAAAATCTTGATGAGTGGATGGAAAATAGGAAATATACCCCGAGAATCATTTCTGTGTCTCTGCTCGACAGTGGCACAGGAAAATAACTTTCTTAGGTGGTGTAAGCCAGGGAACCTTGTTGGCTAGGCTTACGTAGGCCCTTGGGCCGATAGCCTAGTTCCTACCTATGAACCTATAAGAATGTCTTTACTGTGTTAGTCACACCATTTCACTCAACTGGACTAATATAATCATATCATCACATTATATCAGGCATGCTGTTGGCATTTTAAAAACTTGATGAGTACAGCACATTATGCCTTTAACAGCTTGATGGAACAAGTTCTGTCATTATTTAACAACAGCTGATCTTGGCATAATGTTAACCACAAAATACCTGGTAATAATACTGATGAACTAAATTTGACCAGCTGGAAGAGAGGGATGGGTAGGGTGTGAGTGAGCAGCCAGTGTTGGCCCATCCAAGTGAAGATGGATGCAAACTGGACTGTTGCAATGTTACCACCAACTACAATGGTACACATAACATATGGGTTAGGGATATGCGCTTGGCAGCACCAAGCCATGTTCATGTACTAGCATTCATGGAGAGAGAGTGTACAGGAGTATAGGTACCCAGAGAAGAAAAGGTTGCAGACCCTTGTATGTGCAAGCATAAATGTCAGCCACCTAGGAATGCTTAGGGCTAAAACACATCAGCTTCCTGAATAATGGCCAGCTGCTAACTGCCCTCACCCCAGTGAGGAATGAATGGGTTAAGCAATCATGGACATGGACATGCAGGCAGAGTTTAAAAATGAAATGGATAAAGTTACCATAAAGACAAATTTTAAAATCATCCTTACTGCCAATGTGAATGACAGCATCCTGTGAAGCAACACATTAGTAGTTGTGAGATAACTCACTGTGCTTCTACCATTCGGCAGTCCATTTCAGAAAACCGCTTTTACAGTCCTTTAATTTCAAAAATATTATTAACAGTGATACTTAAGGAGCACTTCCGAGATGACTGCACACTGAGTAACAGCTTAATTTTAGCTCTCCCAAAGTGAAAACAGAAACTAAGGAAAGAGACCCAGTGAATTTGTCTTTTTGGGTAAATTTCAGTTACTGGCTAGTAAGTGCACTGCCCATACCTCTCAACCTCTTAGCACAAGAAATCTGGACAAAGGCAAGCATAATGGAGAGACAAAGGCTCAAAAATAAAGACACATTTTAAGTATTGCTCTTACAAAGGTAGAAAGTTGTTGGAATAATAGGTTTTGCATTAGCATTCATTTTCCTAAAGATATGAAGTCTGAAATTCAAATGTCTGTCATTATTCAGTGACTTCAATCCTCAATGATTTTCCAGAAAACCACAAATTCTATGAAGAACATTCTCAAAATATGAGGCAAAAATCTTGACAGTTGAGAGGTATGACACTGCCTGGATGCCAGCGACGAAGAAATTTAGATAATCTGAAAGTAAATCACCTGCAGAAAGCGAGGAGAAAACACAGGTTGGGAAGAATCCTGCAGCATTCAGCAAAAAGCAGTTCAAGCTCCAGCTCTGGTGCAAGATTTCACTTTTAGTAATCTACAGGAAAACTATGTCAAATGTGTAGATAATTAAAATAAAAGAAACAATGAAAGAGTTTATCAACTCAAATAACATAAAGTTTGAAGAAACGGAAGAAGCTTTAAAGAGACATTCAGATGAGCTGAAAAAACTGCAAAACTCATAGGATAAAATGAAGCAAAGGCTGGCTGAGTATTAGGCTGCTCAAGAAGAGATGTTTAAAAAAATTGCAGAATTACAGAACAGAGCATATAGGGAAAACCTGAGGTTTTCTGCTGTACTACAGAAAATGGAAGGAACAGACTATATTAATTTTATGAAAGCACAGATAAGCAACTTGACTGTATTCCACAGCATGAGTTGTTAATTGAAAGTATTCTCCAAACCTGGCCTTCAGAAAGCAGCCAAGACTTCTAATAGTAAAGATGCAATCCTTCCAGCAGAAAGAATTGATGCTGAAAAAAGTGCAGCGAAATGGCAAAGTACTAAAAGCTGTAGCTACTACAGTGTTTGTGGAAAATGATTACTCAATGTACACTAGACAAAGGAGGAGTACATTTATTCTAACACTCAGAGAATGTCAAGAGGAAGGTGTGAAATCCAAGCTGCTGTATCGAGCTATTTTCAGAATATTTTTTTCCTGGAGGATCAAAGTCATTTTTTTGATGCAGAACATACTAAGGACAAAATACAAAAGTTTGTCCAACACAAAGGGAGCTATCAAACAGAAGAGAACTCTGTTTTTTGTTCTTCTGATAATGAAGCTCGGTTCCCTATCAGAAGAGCGAACGCTCTTTTTGTCAAAATGTTCAGCTGAGAATGTCGGTCACAGAACAGTGATTTTTTTCCCAGGGAAAAAATCGCTGGGCTGTTCTCGGGACTTCATTGTTTTCTCCACTGTGGTGCGATTTCGGAGTTGGTATATTTAAGTTTGGGGTGTGGGTGGCACAGCCCCTCACATATGGGGGTGTGGGGGTGAAGCCCCCCAGTTTCTTTTGTTTATATATATATATATATATATATATATATATATATATATTTTTTTTTTTTTTTTTTTTGGATCAGTAAATTTTTTTCCCTGGGAAAAAATTCGCTGATCATGACAAACATTTTTGGCTTTCGAACTTTATAGTTCGACAGAATAGCATTCGCTGTTCTGATATAGACACTGAAGCTCACAGAGAGACTTTGCCAGTGAAACCTTTTCTAATATTCCAAAGAAAAATGCTTGACGGACCGAGAAAAGCACAGGGATTAAACTAGAAGAACCAGTGGTACATTGTTAATAAACCAGTGTCTGGAGTCGAAGATAGAGATCAACAGAAAGAAAACCAGCAACTTGGAAATTAATGAATAAATGTAGGATTATAAAGCATAAATCATATTTGTGAAATACAGGTGGACAAGAAAACCTGGAAATACTGGACCTTTTTGACTTTGTTAAACTTGTGGGGGACTTCAAAGCCTACCCCTTCTTCATGTCATTAATGTCTGGCAGAAGACTAAGGTCAGGGAAAGAGGTAACTGTAAAAAAAACATTTTTTCTTATTACTAGTATTTTTATAAAATATGATATATACTGCATGTTATACAGTAAAACATTTTCAGTTCTTTATCTGTGTTACGGGGATACTAAAGTGCACTTTTTTCTTCTTATTTTCTTCTTCTTCTTTAGTTTTAAGAAATGTAGGCATTTGTAGCGTAAAATGAAAAGAAAGCCTGGACAAAAGCATGTTTAAGATGACAGGCTATAACTTTGGGTTGTTGAACTGGGTAACGTTTTGTAAAAGTATACAGATCATAAGTAAAATTGATATTCTTTTGAGTAAGGGAATTAAGGCCCTCATTTTGATTTAGCATCAAGTTTTAAGTAGACATAAGTAAATAAAAGAAAACTGAATGTAATGAAAAGTTTTCCTTTAGCAAATAAATATTCACAGTGTAACATGAGAAGGATGTATCTGATGGTAATAGTGTACCTGGTTATAACGTTTTTATCGAGGCAAGCTGATAAGAGGCAATAAAAAGAGAATACCTTTTTCTTTCAATGGCTAAAAGATAATGATTTCTAAAAGCATTCACATTGTTTTCTACATCTGGAAGAAGAATAAAGATAAGACAAAAGCAGACATCACTTAGTGTAAGTAGAAGCACAAAAAAGACGTAAGTAGCGTCACCAAAGGCAGAGCACATCATGATATAAAAAGGAGATGCTAGTAGATATAGCCACCTACAGGAGGACTGATAAAAGAGAATTGAACACCATTATACATAGTGTACAAGACACGCTTTATGACAAGCTCATGAATAGATCGATAAGCAAAGAGCTGTTTGATTTTTTTTGAAGTATGTCATCCTACTATACCTAGCATCAATGGAATGCCTAAGGTGCATAAGAATCTACATGACCCTCCGATGCGACCAGTTGTTTCAGGAAAAGGATGGATAACTGAACCCCTTTCTATTTTTATAGAAGGGGAGTTAAAGAAGTTGCTACCTCATGCACCTGCAGTGATCAAGGACTCGGCTGAGTTCTTAAGCAGACTTTACAGGAAACTGCAACAGATGAATACTTGTTAGAATTTATTATTGGTAACAGTTTGTTCATGTCCATACCCAATGATTTGGAGTTTGAAGCGATCAGAGACTTTGGTGTGAAGCACAAAGCAACCAATGATATCCATTTACTATGTAGTCTCTTGGAATTGGTCTTATATAACAATGTATTTTTGTATGATAGTACTTACTACTGGCAGACGTCGGGAGTAGCGATGGGAACTGGCCCTGGCAAGATGGGAAGAGCTATGGAAAGTGGAAATTAACAACAAATGGAATAGAAACATAGTTTTCTATAATCGATATGTGGATGATGTATTTCTCTTATGGGATGGCGATTTAACCTCCTTGGAACATTTTGTACAAGTTTTGGCCAACACAACTTCATTTTTAAGGTTTGAAGTGACATCTTCTAGTACGGAGATAGAATTCTTGGGTGTTAAGTTAATTTTAGATGACACAGGAAGCATCAATACTAGAATGTATAGGAAACCTGTATGGTGCAATCATTTACTACACAATATTAGCATGCATCCCAGGCATGTTCTTGACAACATACTGACTAACCAACTAACTTGAGTGTCCAAGCTCTGCACGAGGGATGAGGATTATAGGGAGGAGCAAATTAAACTTATCAATGACTTTAATAAGAGAGGATACAAAGTCAAAGAGACACAGACCAATGAAGCAACTACCTTGGAACTACGCTCTCAGAGGGGAAGACCTTACTTTTCGGACCAAGGTGAAACAGTTAAGATTAAGCAAAAGGCGGTAAAGTCCAATCTGAGATGCCAGTTGACATATAGTACTGACAATTTTGCTATTCGTAATACCATCAAAAAATGTTGGCCAGTTAACATCTGACAACAAAATTAGGGAAATTGTTGGAGATCAACCCAGCTTTTCTTTTAAGAACAGGAAAAACTTAAAAAGACTATTATGTTATAAAACAGAAACTGAAGCTATTTCTGAAGACAGGAGTTTTCAGATGAACAGGAGAGCTGGTAAATTCAGATGTGGAAGTTGCAAGGCATGCTCTCATATAAATGTCTCAAATACTTTTACACATCCTCTGACTAAGAGGAACTATAAGTTTGAAGGATTTGCAAACTGTCAGAGTAAGAACATTATCTATGTGACAACTTGCAGTCATTGCAAGGCATACTACATAGGAAAAACTAATCAAATGCTCAAAGAACGTATCCTAAAGCAATTATCTGACATAAGAAAAATGTTTCCAGCAATGCACTTAATATGCATATTAGTATAAATGACAGTCATTCTTTCAAGTTCATGGCACTAACTAGACTTCATGAAACACCAAGAGGTGGGGATTTAGTAAACCAAACAGAAATTGAAGAGATGAAGTGGATAATGAATTTGTAATCAGCTCAATCACCAGGTCTGAATGCATTTGTCCCTTTAAAACCTGCACTAAAAGGCAAAGCTCTTCAGCACACAAAATGACATAATTAAAAGGGTGTGTATGCTGCTATGGTTGCTAAATGCATCTAAGTGAGTGAACACTAGGAAATGAAGGTATTTAGAAGTTTCACTGGCAAACATTTAGGATTTGAAAAAGGTATTAGACCGAAAGCAGGTTTACGAGCCAGTGTGTTTATTTTAAGTAGAAGCAAAGGTTGTATCACATGCATCTTAGCAGGGATTAATTAGCATTATTTATTAACATTACCTGAATTATAGGTCAATGAAAACCTGTGAGTGTAATTGTCAATCTGGGATGATTTTGCCTACTAGTAAGGTTAAACTTCATTATTTCAAGATGTACACAGTTCTGCATCTTTGTATTAAGTTAATAGGTTATGGGAGTGCTCTGGAGCTGCATTTTGTTTTCTTTTTCTAATTTGAGTATTTTCATTAAAACAAAACACCTTGTAAGATGTGACATGGGTTCAAATGGATATGACAAGAAAGAACTGTATAAAAGATCAACCTGCCAAACATTAGTCTATTCATGTAACACAAAAGCTGAAACAAGACATTTAAAAAAATGTTATACATAACAAGTGGGAATAAAGACTTCTTATCATAATGGCAGCACTTTTCATATTATCTCTGAATGTGAATAGCCTCACACAGTCATACGAAAACAAACGTATATTGAACTATATTAAAAAATGAAGAGTGCAAACAGCTATGTTACTGGCGGCATGCTTGGAAAGAACTGAACATGATAAGCAAAGGATTTCAGAATGGATATTCAGTGAAATATCTAGGACAAAGGAAAAGGAGAGTACTTATATTAACTGATATAGGAGCTCCAATAGTGACAGCAGAAGAAGAAACAAGGAAAATAATGGTAGACTTGTAGTACTAAGGGGCTACCTGCAAGGGAGAAGGATTATGCTGGCATGTATTTATATTCCACATAAAATTGCTATAATGGAGCTTAAGAAAATTCTGGGAGAAATAATCAGGTATCAGCATGGAATATTACTTAGAGATGGTGACTGGAATTTGATTTGCAACAGTGAGGATGTATTGGGGGAGCTTGAAAGGAAAATCTAACAAAACTGGGTAGATTTTTCAAGAAATGTATGAAAATATTTGGTATGGAAGATGTGAATTCAACAGTAGGAGCCTGGAGAGAATTTACCAATTATTCCCTAAGTTACAAAAACTGGGCTAGGCTAGACAGAAAAATTATATTTCACAGGAACATGTATATTTAACTGAAAGTTTTGATATGCATCCGATAACTATTTCAGATCATGAGCCAATAATAATAAATAAATGCAAAAAAATCCAAACAAAGGTACCACATGGTAGACCATCTAAAATCAAAAACAATTTTAATAAAACAGATGCAGGTTAGCACTTTCACACTCGAAGTGCTTCATCAGACCATCAAAGCAACTCAAAAACACAACCATATATAGCCCTAACAATTAATAAATCAGTTCAATTAAACTAATCAGTGGTACAGACCTCTACATTTCAAATGGGGATTAAATAAAATAAATTGCAAGGCAATGAAATAAGACACTGACGCTTCTCCACCTATCTGTTAAAAGGAGAGGAATTTACAGATTTGGCAGTGAAATTATGCAGGAGTTACTAAAGAAGATAAAAATTTATTCAGAATATATATCTAGGGAGTGGGATAAAATGAAAGTGGAGCATAGCAATAGGGTAGAAATAAAAGAAAATAAGATATGGTTAAGAAGTAGCAAGAATTATTTTGAGGGACTGACAAAGGTTAAATTACGGCAGAACAAGGGGAATCTCACATAACAAGAATAGGAGCAACTGCGGAGTGCTAAAGAGACTATAAGGGACCACCTGGATAATATGTATGGATTTAGAAAGATTGCTGTTAAGCAACTGTTTTTTGAATGCAATTTCAGAGCAGAAAAGCTTTCAGTACAACTCCTCAAGCAACAGAAGGTATAAAGGTTGTTGCCAAGCTTAGGGAGCCTATAACAAGGAAAATAACCAAAGATCTTGTAAAGATATTAGAAATATTTTGGAAATTTTATGAAAATCTGCTTAAAGCAGAGAAATGTGCAAATGACGAAAAAGTACAAATGGAAATATTCATGAAAGAATTAAATATGAAAAGGTTAAAGGTAGATGAGGCTAAATTATTAACAGTTAGGATAGGAGGAGATGAGATAAAAAAGGTGATGTAAAAACAATCTAAAGAAAAGTCTCCAGGAATAGCTGGTATTCCTGTGGAAGTTTGGAAGCTAGAAGGGAAGAAAGTGATAAAGATTTGGAAGGTTTGGTTTAACAGTATTTAAAAAGGAATAGAAGCACCAACATCCTGGAAGAAAGCTGTGCTGGCTGTAATACTTAAAGATGTTAAAGACCCATCAGATACAGATTCATATAGGTCCATTTTGATTCCAAACCAAGATTGTAAAGTGTTCATGTCTATAATGGCTAAAAGAATGCCAAAGCCAAAATTGATAGATATGGATCAATGTGGTTTTGTGGTGGGGAGCCAAACATTTGACAACATTTATAGAACAATGATGATCTAGAGGGAAGCAGAAGGTAAGAAAATACCACTATTGTTGGTTGGTCTTGAAGCAGAGAAACTATGCAACACAGTCAGTTAGAATTTTACGAGTAGGGCAATGGAAGCATTTGGATTCCCTGACAAAAGAATAAAGTTTACTAGGACATATGAGATCAGACGTGAAAATTAGTGTGTGTGTGGGGGGGATCTCTCTGATAAGGGTTTCCCCTTTGTTATTTACATTACATTTAGAACAGTTGACAAAATAAGCTACTCAGAAATTCAAGGATATAACTTATGATAATCAAGAAAAGCTAGCTTTATTTGCAGATGATATTATTTTGTACCTGATAAAACTAGAAAAGGTCATTTCAGTGTTGTGCAACATTCTGAGACAGTTTCAAGATTTTTGGGGATACAAAATGAATTAAGATAAAACAAAGGAAATAGCTGTAAACTCTGTACCCACACATGAATTGGATCAGCAGTACTCACATTTATGGGGACATGATAAAATATGGCAGCTAAGGATATGTGGGAAGAGACTAACCAAAAGATAATACAAAAACTGAGAAACTAGAAGCTCTGTTTTATGGATATGGATATCAAGATACAAGCAGTGAAAATATTTTTAATCCCTTTAGTTTTACACACGGATCAGACATATTTTTATTAACCACAGGAGAAGTTGTGGATAGCTATTAATAAAGAGTTGAAATATTTCATCTGGGAGGAGAAAAGGGCAAAAGGCAATTTATACCCCAAGCAGATTCCAAAGAATTTGTCCTCAAGTAGTGTGCAAAGGTTGGAGCTGTGATGGGGGGACATAGGTAATTGGAAACATATTTTTGGGAGTATAATGAGTTGAGAAACTTTAAAAGATAATTGGGAACATATTTTGTTGGAGTATAATGAGCTGGGAAAGTTTAAAAATTCCCTGCAGACAACTCTGTCAGAAATACTGAGTGAGCAAATTGGTGTAAATAAAGAAATTATTTCTGAGTTATGATACAGGATCTGAATTGCCTAGAGATAGTAATTACCTGCCAAGTTTCATTATGGTGGCTGCCAAAAAAAGCAGTTATTAGAAAATGGAAATCAAAGTCTAAAGCAACCATATCAGAGGTAGTGAACATAGTAACAGACATAAAAGAACTGGAAGTGAAATATTTAGAAATGTTTAGGAGTAGATTACATAGAAAAAAAGGGAAGTCTGGGAACAATAGATGCAGAATAATGTTTTGTATAAGAAATGAGGTTGAAGGATAGGTAGAAATTAAATTAACTATGTAATGTTTAATTGACAATGTCTGTATAGAAGATTATATGTGATTATAATGTTTGCAACTGAAAATATGTCAATATGGTTTGTTTTCATTTATATAAATGCATAATTGCCTATGTCATAAGTGATAATTCAATAAAGGTATTTTTTTCTTGTAAAAAAAAAAAAGCACTGGTACTCAAGGGCTTGCTGTAATATTGGTTAGTCTCTAAATAATACACACTTGTAGGATATCAAACAGTTTCAATGATTTTAGACTGCTATGAGTCATCCTTCAAGGAAAAATTGTCACACTGAATAGGTCTAAATCCACCCCTCATTCCATTCATTGAACGAAATTTTAAACCAAAGTCTCATCTGCCTGAGTTGGTGATAGCTCAGATGGATGTTAAAGATCCTACAACACTGATTTTAAAAACAAGGGGGAAGTTTCTCAGTGCCTGACCAAAATTCCCCTATTCAGTATGAATACTGCCTTGGGTCTAACCTGGAAATAGGCCACTGGACTACTGGGACTTGTGCAGTAAACAAAGCATAAGTATGTAAGCAAATAAAGAAATAAATATTAATTCATTTATGACTGTTTTTTTCCTGTTGGAAGAAACTTACTATTAGCCTTAAATATGTATTGAACTTAATTACTTAAACATGAAAGATGTCATACATCATAGTGATGGTGGGGAAACAGTGGGACAGAAATGGTGAAGAGTACAGGCCTGGTAAGCTTCTGAAGTATTTTGAGTTGACCATCTTTGCCCTCTATTCTTCACTGTTTTATTTCTCTTATCAAATAATTTGAAATCAGATTCTACTATTAACAAGAAATAATAGGAAATAAAATATTAAACGCTTTAAATATTAAGAAAGTTTTGTATGGGTCTTAAACTCCATAATAAAGCATACATGGGACTTGGCATCTTGACATCATCTATTGGCAAAGTCTGGGTAAATGTAATTAAATATTAAGACAGTTTTGTATGGGTCTTAAACCCCATAATAAAGCATACATGGAACTTGGCATCTTGGCATCATCTATTGGCAAAGTGTGGGTAAATGTAGTTGAATATTAAGACAGTTTTGTGTGGGTCTTAAACCCCATAATAAAGCATACATGGATCTTGGCATAATGTACTAGCAAAGTCTGGGTAAATGTAGGGGAGCTTACAACTCAACCAGTTCAGTAAAACTATAATGCAGGGGATCTACAACCTAAACAATGCAGTAAAACATGGAACTTTGTAAAGTGAAATATGCTGATATTAAAGGAAGCTTTTGTAACATTCATCTTGACTCCCAACACATAAAGACATTTCACCTTCATTTGATGATCTCTACAGGCGTATCCAAAGACATTGCTTATCCAGCCATTTTTTGATCAACACTACTAAGATAAGAAGAAAAGAATATAGACTATATAATTGCTAATGAGCTGAAATGTTAGCCATGAGTACATGAGTAGATATTAGCACATTTTCAAACTCTTAATTCTTGTCAAACAAAATATTTAAAATGGTTTTACTTGCTACTGTAAACTACTTATTATTAAGGCATCATAGCACTTTATATAGCAAAGCAGAAGGATAATTTCATTCATTCATTTATTCTTGTCCTCCTGCTTGAGCCATATCAGCACTGTAGGGGAGCCACAAGTCAGAGAATGTAACACTGGATGGGATGCCACAAACTGCAAGCTACACACACACGCACACACACACCTATATATATATATATATATATATATATATATATATATATATATATATATATATATATATAGAGCAAGCACAGAATCCATACATTTCAAACAGTTAAACGGAACCTTTCAAAATTCACTTGAGGTATGTCCCAGCTACTGAAGGATGGCATGAAGGTATTATTACATTATTTCCATTGCCTCTTACTTTGCCTTTGTAAATTCTTAACTGATTCATATGTTACTAAGGGTGTTATATGTGACATCAAATGCAATATAGCACATTAATATTGTAGGACCTCTCTGAAAGACCAAATATGATTGCAAAATCTAAAAAAATAATTTAAAAGTTATGTTCGAACAGTCAATGTTTCAGTTTTAAGCAATGGCAATTTCAAATATAGAAAATGTACACAGAAAACTATAAAGAAACTTAACCAATTTCTGACAGAGTCCTTCTATGACCTAAAATGTTTGGATGGTATTTTTTTGGGTCTGTCTGATAAGTTTATTTGTTCTTCACTCATGTTATTAGGTATTCATTTTATTTATTGATTCACACATCATTTTGTGTTTGTCTTAAGAGTTATGAATTACATTCTCTGACTACTTCTACAGATCCTCAAATATGATGTTGATGGTTCAACAGTGGAAAGATTAGACTTTCTGAGTACTAACATCAAACTAATATTTCTCTTGTGGTATGTTACAAAATGTTATCTGTCACAAAGTATGCATACCCCCGCAAGGTTGACATCAAATATTACCTTTGTTCTGCAAAGGTCAATACTGACCAGCCTGCCTTCTAGGCTGAGGCCTTACAAGAGGAGATCTACCTGTACAAAATTTAGGAAGAGGGCAGAGAGAATATCACGCAACATGAAATGGCATCATCCAGGGAACAATAGGAGACTTCCTTCCTTTTGTTCTAAATATGGTCCCACTTCATACATGCAACATGCAATGACATAAATATGGAACTTTTTCTATGTACAATCAGCCAGTGCTTAACATTTTTTTTTTTTTGTTTGGGAGAAAAGACCTCAGTCTATATGAATGGCTATATCTGAGTAAAGTATTGCTCTCTCCCCTTAGCAGAAAGACCATGACATTCAATAGCCTTCCCCAGCTGGCTCCTCATGGGCCAGGTCTGTTAATTAAACCCATGTTACCTGGGTCACACTTAGGGCTCCTTAGCACTATGCCATGAAGCCAGACATATTCTTTATCATAATACTGATGGTTCTTGGAATAAACAGTATTACACTGTTTACCAATTTTATTCTAAACACATGCATCTTAATTTTAAAAACACCTTTTCAACACAAACATACTTTAGCAAGTGTAAGAAAGGGTAAGGATGGAAAAGGGGAAAATGTACTAAGTAGACTTGATAAATGCTATATATTTCTATCCCATTTTACAACATTCTATGCTCTCTTCCTCTCTTATGAATATTAAATTATGACTAGTAGTACAATGTTTAATGCTAATAATTTATTAATTGAAAAAAATACTAACTTTAATATAGTGGAAACCTGATAATATTTATGAGTCATTCATCAAAGTGAGGCAAAGCTGCTAATGGTAATCAGAGAGTGGTCTATAGCAGAGCACGGAAAAGACTTGAGGCAATCACAATGGAATAACAGGAGAAAAAAGATGTATTGTCTCAGCTGAAGTGTCTGACAGAAATGAAAACTCAGGACTGCATGCAGCACATTCTGCAAGAATCACCATGGGTGAAGAGGTCACACACACAGGGCATATTAAGAGTGCATGGATCATATGCTGTAATGTTTATGGTGAGTGACTATGCACTTGCACAACCTTTTTCAAATGATCCTGGGAATTCTCTAGGTACTGCCACTTAGCTGCATGCCTGTGAGAAGTGATCCCACATATAAATGCAGGAAAAGTATTGTCTCTCTAAACAAAACAAAATTCAACTTCAGCTATTCACTCAATATTTCTTCTAAACAGAGTCAGATAACATAAAGGGATCATCAGGTCACCAATCATCACCGATTTGTTTATCTTGTTCTCAAACAGGATTTAAGAGATTCATCTCACGAGCAAAGCCTGAGTTGTCTAATAATTTTATGAATGCATTTCTAGATAATTATGATCAGAGACACAGACAAAATTCTTTGTAACAGATGGCAGTTTTTAGCTGCCCCAATGCACTACCAGTTGAACACTTGTGAGCTACTGAATGTTACACTTAAACAGCTTACACAGATCCTCATGTTACACAACATTTTCCGAAAAATCAACTTAAAAAAGCATAAGTCAAACAAATGTAAAAACAGTAAATGCAATTAAAAAGCTACAGTGCTGAATGTCACCAGTAAAAGGTCATCTTTAATGTGATTATCAGTCAGTGCATTCCTAATGTTTACATCAATACTATAACATACTACAGCGGACATAAAATCAGAATTACATTTTTTTTCCTAAAGCATCGCAAACAACTTTTCATATCTTAGAAACTCTATAACCTAGAAATTCTCAGAACATTTCATTCTCCCAGATATGAGTTTCCACATAAAAAAATTCCTAAGTGTTTGTTTACTGACATTATTTACAGAAATATGAAAAATTGAGCTTACTTGCATAATTAACAATTTAAACAATGCTGACTATCCAAAGATGCAGAATTTTCTGTGCAAATAAAAATGAGTTCTTCTTCACGTCATTGAATATTGAAAATGTGACATACCTTCATGATGTTGCAACTAGCAACATCTCCAGAAGAGTATACTGTACATGGACAGTAGCAATGTATATTTCTTGTCTCCCACCATAATATTTCAAACTATCCTCCTCAATAAAGTAGCTCTCTCAGATATGAACATATGAATGTAAATAAGAAAATATGAAAAGCAAATGTCAATGGTTAATATCTTCACTGCATGAGATCCTAGATTAATAATCTTCATGCCATTTTTAACCTACACCTTGCCCTTTCTTATGCTGCATTATTAATTAGCTTAGTTAAGGAAGTCGGCACAGAAATCTCAGGACACTGTAAGGAACTGTGGATGGCAAATGGAGATAAACAAAAACACTCTATAACCAGGAAGGCTTTAAACAAACAGTGAGGTAGCATGAACTAGCAGTTTTAAAAAGCTGCAACACACTTAGCACTGCCGCACAGACAACAATCAGAGACAAAGCCCATCGCTCACCAACCAACAGCTTTAAAAGTTATATACTTCACATTTCCAGCTATTACTTGCAAGAAATCATGTAAGCTAATGGAAATGCATTCACACTACCACCAACAGATGTAATCATTTAGTTAGCCACAAGTAAATGAAACTAAAAATCTCCCGCCCACCTTATAATTCCTAGAAGAACATTTCCTGACTAGCCTTTATATTTCAAACCTTCTAATAATGGATATACTGATGCATTGTCTTGTAGAAGTACATATCTGTCGTCCATCTTCTAAATAATTGTTTTAAAAAGAGTCAATATCTATCACACAGCAGTGAAACTCTGTGCCTGCTTTTGCCAAAGGAGCCTCAGTCTTGCTATTTATGTCCTTTATAGACATAAGCCTGATGTTGGGTCAACTTTATTACAATACCTGAATTTAATCATTCATAAGTTTTAGTATGTCACGATGCTTCCTTTGCGGTTTAGATTCATGTACTCATAGATTCATTAGTAGTTCTTAGGCACATGGTCCGGGAAACCACTGAGAAACCTAACCCAGCTCCTGATAGTCCACAGCACTGTCCAGTTTAAGTACTTGCTAAGGATCACACAACAGGATGTAAATGGGAAAGAGGGAATCAAACCTGAGGGGTAACATTCACATCTCCTTAGCAGCTCATATTCTTAATGTTATCTACCAGTTAGTGCAAAGAAATATCTCACACTATGTCACAAATTAAGAATAAGACCTTCTAGAGGTTCATCAGAATGCAACAGTGAAACAGACACACATAAAAATAACAGCCCCTCACCACTAATTTTGTTTTGTTTGTTGTGAAGCGAGTGCTGTAAAATCTGCTGATATGCTTCATTCAGCAATAACTTTGTAATCTGATGAGTATTAAACATTAAATGTACCCATCATGCCACCTGTTTAACCACTGCATCATCACATGACCAAGTGTCTTCTTTACTCTTCCACTGTGTTTGTTTTGGTAGGGTATAGGTGTTGAGACAAATTAGAACCCCTGTCAGGGACTGCTTACTTAAGCCATTTATACAGGTAGGGACAGTGAAGTAACTTTACGTTTTATTTTCTGCCATCTGATTTTTCTTAATTCACGTCCACACGTTCATGGAAATATATTTAGGCATTATTTGACGCTGACTTTATTTTTACTAAGTACTGCTTGAAATTATATGAGCAGTTTTGGTCACATTTCCTTTCATGATACCATATAAACTAAAGAAAGCTTCTGAACTAAAGTTAAGAGAGGAGTTCATTGAAAGAAAAGCACTTTTAAGTCTGTTATTAGCAGCACAACAACCAAAACAAAAGTGTGTGTGTGTGTGTGTGTGTGTGTGTGTGTGTGTGTGTGTGTGTGTGTGTGTGTGTGTGTGTGTGTCTTTATATACACACACACACACATACATATATATATATATATATATATATATATATATACACACACATATATATATATATATATATATATATATATATATATATATATATATATATATATATATATATATATATATATATATATATGTATATACACACACATACTCTGGGTAAAAAATAGTTGCCAGAATTGTTATACAGGATATTTTGATTAACAGTACCCTAGAGTCTAAGTTTACTTGTGCTCAGCGGACAACTATAAATGTTTTAGCACAGTTATGCTGCCCAGGATATAAACCAACTTAAAAAAGCTACCATTTCTTTTCCTGACAGAAAAACTAACTTATGTCTTCTCCCCTGAAAATACTCCTTAATATGTTTAAAATTCAGTACCACTCACTGAAGGAAATAAATCTTTTTAGGAAGCAAAACACACATATTAGCTTACAATGCCAAAATATATGTTGAGATGTTTCCCACTAAACCCCATCCCCTGGGAAGAAGGCAAGAATGCGTTTCTGGCAGTAACTAGACATTTTAACAGCAGTTACATGAATATATTTTCAATATATTGAAAGGAGCTCCTTTATTAGAAAAATAAGATTGACAGAAATTAATAAATGTGCTTCCTAACCTTTACTCTATGGATTTGTTAACTACAACTGAGCTCCAAAAGACTGAAATTTAATTGAATTTATTTGACGTGTCAGGCAAACATGGTTTTTGAACAATGCATTATTTAGCATATTAACAACAGCTTGACATACTGTCCACAGCAGGAACACTTGTGAACAGGAAACATTTTCATGACAATATTGTAGTACTGAGTATTTTTACCATTGTTTATTATTTACATACTCACTGCTCTACCATGCTTGTTTACTGCATTTTCATAAATGCATCTCTCACTTCTCCCCAAATGATTCTTAAGAAGACATTCCTAGCATACTACTATATCTCCACAGTTCAATATGGAAAGCCATTGATTCATGTGTGTGTATGCCCCCACTCTTCGCTGGATATCATAACCATAACCATAACCAAAACCTTTAACTCAGGTATAAGACAAATAGTAAACGGTAAGTTATGACAGCACAGAACTGTCCAATTTGAAGGCAAGTTTAAATATGTGCTTTTCAACTACATTGTTTAAGTGTTATGATTCTTAATTCTGTTTTATTCTTCAGTGATACAGTCCACCTAAAACATAAAGATATATTTAGAACTAATGTTTTCTCCCAGGCTTTTGTCTTGTACATCCACTGTTTACCCAGACCTGCACATAAAGTCAAAAGTGTTCTTAGGGCAAGGTGTTACCCAGGATGTCTTTCAGGAAGTGGTGGTTCTATCACAAAAACTCCTGGAATTAAGATGCATATATGCAAATGTAGGCAGTATGAAAGTGTTTTCTGAATGTGAATATTAATTTCAGAAATTAAACATGCATGGAATGCTAAAACAGTGACAAACATATGCATGGATTGATGGAGCAGAGACAAGTATTACTGGAGAAATCAATAGCAGTATCGCCTGGTGTATAACTCTAGCTAGCTGTTCCCCATTTGTCGGATATCCACATACTAATGCAGCTTCTACACAGTGTAGTTATGCCATGCTGACCTGGGAAAATTAAATTTTTATTTAAATGTGCTAAATAAGCTGCTGCTTTGTGAGTTATATTGGTACATCCCAGTTATACAAAAGAGATGTAGGCCGAGGGAATCAAACTGTGCACTAAAGAAAGCAGTTCATTATCAGCTCATAGCCTTTATCCTGTACTGCACTAACTGCACACATGCGCGCACACACACACACACACACACACACACACACACACACACACACACACAAAATGAACAATGCCTCACCAGGCTAAAGGTTATCCACTTTACTCCACACAGTAAACACGTTTCACCATAAATTTCCACTAGGACTTCATCAGATATAAAAAAGAGGTTCTTAAAAAGTTTGGAGTCCAAAGAACAAAGTTATAAAATGAAAACACTTTTGCATGTAAATTTTGCAGTTATTGTAAGTACACAACCAACAGTCCTTATTATGTGCAGAAAGGACAGGACAGATCCTTTTTACAAATGGGGATCATACATATCTGCAACACTGAAAATGTAAATAGGTTCATAGGTAACTACTAGGCTAATGACTTAGGAGTACTTCCAAGCCTAGCCTGTATAACACAATGTTACTGAATATATGGTCCCTAGGAGCAACAGTATGGCATAGGTTTGTGCTCCTTAAGGGATATAGGTAGTACTCCAGGTATGAATTTGCAACTCCCTATCCTTTGAGCCAAATTCCATTTGAAGAGGGCCAGGGAAGGGCTCTCCTTAACGTGAATTCCTGTTCCAAAGAAGTGGCAATCTCTCTGAGACAAATATCTGTCTCTCCAGCATGTTTTGTTTGGGTCACTGACTAAGTTTAGATCCCTAGATCAGGTGACCCTTCTGCTGTTTTTCTTCTGGATGTGTAGCAGCTCCATCCGGGCTTGATTTCTAAGTGCCTTGTAGGTCATGCATAAAACACCCTTAATAATCAGTAGGAGACAAAGTTAAGGGATAGGGATTTTAGTCTATCTACATTGGACATGTTATTTACACCCTGTATTTTCTTTGTGAGGAACCTCTGAGGTTGCTCCAGCTATTGTAAATGCCTAGTCAAGTACATGCCAAATAGTACATTGGTTTAATGAGGGTGGAGGATAGTGGGACTTAAATTTACTTGCATCTGGATGCCATAACTTTACTTATAAGCTGTGCCATATAGAAGAACTTCCTCACTGTTGTGCAGAGATGGAGGTCAAAGGTCAGGCTATCTGTGTACCTACATCTCTCACCTCTAAAGCTACTCTAAGGGGTGTGCTATTAATGTTGTAAATCACAGGGGTATTTGACTTCCCAAAGGGTATGATAATGCATTTTTTTCACAATTAGTTTTAGGCCATGGTTCTGGCACCAATCATTTCTCTAAATTAGACCCTCCTGAAGGATATCAGCATTGTTGGGAGATTCACGAATTGCTCCCAGCTTGCAGACATCAGCAAACATTGTCATCCAGAGGCCTTCCACATTAGTCTTGATAGCAGAGAAGTATATTCCAAACAGGAGAGGTCCCAGCACTGAAACCTGTGACACACCACTAGTAAATGGCCTCTTGCTCAATCTGGATTCACTCACTTTAACCACCTGCCTCCTATCTGTCAATCAAATGGATAGCCATCTGATGATATACAGATTTATGTCCAGTTTTGTAACTTTATTAATAATATCTGAGTGAGGAATTGTGTCAAACGCTTAGGACAGTTCGAGGAAGTTGGTATGTTCTACTTTAACCTCATCCTTGGCCTTAGTGACGTTCTCAAAGAAGTCCTCCAAATTTAGTAGGCCTGACTGCTGTTGACAAAGCCAAATTGTGTCTAGTCCAGTGTTTGGAGGTTTCCTTTGTCATCATTTTATCAGGTCCATGATTATTCTTTCCATGGCCTTATGCATAAGAGTAGTCAGTCTTATGGGTCTGTAATTTTCCAGGTCAGTTGATGGTCCTCCTTTATGCAAAGGGATGATCGATGCTGTCCTCCACTCTGTCGGGACAAAGCCAGTTCAGAGGCTAAGGTTAAACAGAAATCCTGATTCAAGCTGCTTAAGAGGCAATGTAGTATTAAGGTCATACCCCACTAAAGCTGTGCTTTTAGCTTTAGAGTGCACAGTGGCAACTTGCTTTTTCGTGATAATTGATGGGAGAGTGGTGGAGGGTATTTGTTGGGGGAAAACTGGGGTGTAATGGGGAGGTGAAATTTGAGCTAAATTTATCAGTTAACAAATTTTCTGTATCTTCTGGTTAATTACAGGTGATGATATCTACAACTAATACCTCATATTGCTGAGTTGCCCTTAAGATTGCAGACATAACTAAAAATGCCTTATGGTTATCCTTAGCTTTGGAGGCTATTTTTACCTGAAAGTCTGCTTTCAGAGACTTGAATAATTCCTTGATTCACTTGTTTAGACAAATGAAGTTTTTTTTCTCTCTGTTGTGCACATTCCCTCTTGCTTTATGACAGGATATTTTTTCTTTTGTTGTACAAGCTATTAATACCAGAAGTCTATCAGGGTGGCTTGTTTTTGCAATTTGAAATGGGTTTATTTCAGTCTGGTATGGGCATTTTTATGCAGGTGTCTATATAGTTGTACAAGGCTTTTGTGTATGGCTCTGTATAGGCTTCTGTGTTTTCTGGATTCAGGGGAGCTTGGATACTAGCTATGACATCACTTAACAGGAGATAGTTTGCCTTAAAGTTCTTAAAGATTTTAGGATTAGGTGGGTGGGGGTCTAGTTTTACCTTTAGTTCAAGGAAAACTGCTTTGTGATATGATCTTACTGGTGAGGACTTCACATTTGAGGGGGTGCAGCACTCGCCCATATTTCTGAGTACCAATTATAGGATATTTGACCCGCTAGAGGGATTACAGACTAACTGCTCCAGGGCATCAGAATTTACAAAGTAAAAAAATCTTTGGGCTTGCATATTAGTGGTCATGTATGCCTCACAGTTAATGAAAGGGTAGTTAAAATCACCAGCGAGTATAGTATTGGGCTCGATGGTGAGTGTTTCAAGTAACTCCAGGTATGATGTATAGGTTTCCTGGTTCATGGTTGACCTGTACCTAGCAAGACTATGGTAATGGAGTTTTCTCATGGTTAACTGGACGTATAGTAGCTCAAGCATGTCATAGTGTTTGGCGAAGTATGATGCCAGTTCTGCATTTTATATTGGGAAGGTTGTCAGGAAATCATTCTGGAAAATGAGGGACTATCTTTATAGAATGAAAATTAAAATTACTTACACTGCTTTATACAGATATGCTGAAAAATACAAGAGATTGAAAAGGTTTCTTTTTTGTATTAGAAGAAAATACAAATTAATAAAAGAAGGGGTGATCCTGATATTTTGCTGGAGTGGTAAAAACTGAAGTGCCAGCTGAGGTCAGGATTATATTTTGCACCTGAAAAAAAATTAATAAAAACATTTGGTCACAAAGGTGCAACTCGATAAGCGCTTTCATCTAAAACATACACTTAGACTTCTAAAACAGGAACTTTATACAACAGTGCAAAACACATGACCTATGACATCAATTTGAAACAAATACAAAGACATTAATTATATCTAAAGCATTGAACAACATATAACTATTAATGTAAAGATATAAAAAAAATCTGTATATATAAAAAACAAATAAAAAAATCAGTTACTTGAAATGCTAACACTACAACATTAAAAAATAATAATATTAATTATGCAATTTAACCTTGGATGTTTGGTACTTTGTAAATAATTCTGCCACTTTTTTTCTAATCTATTAGTATAATCTACTTTTCTGCTATCCCCTCCACATCATCAACCACAAAAAATAAACATTTCTTAAATCAATTATGTTTAACCTTTAATCATTTTATATAATGTCATAGTTTGTCATGTTATGTATGTATGTATGTATGCATGTTATTTGTTCATCTCTGTTAATTAGTCACTTAAAACTGCACTTTTGTGTTTTTTATTTGGCTCGCACATCAGCTGATACATTTTTATTCTTTCTCCTGCTTTTACCTATATATTTCTACACTTACTTTTAGTTTGTACCCTCTCTTGCTCTATTTTAATTAAACATCCTTTACCATTTATTGAGCTTGTGGGTTTGAGCTTTGCTAATTTAGCTGTTACTGGACTAAAGTTTGATACTTGTAATTGTCTTCTATACTCAGTTGTAGTATCCTAAGGTTACCAAATATCTGACTGAATATTTTGCTGTACATGCATATTGTGCTGCTCTGTCTTCTACCTGCTCCGTTCATCCTCGCTACCTTGGGCTGACTCCGTTCCCTATCCTACCCCCATTCCCACACACCCTAACTTTCATTTGATGCATACCTGTTCTAACCACACCCATACTTCAATTTAACCAACTCCCTTTCTTGATACTGCACTTTCCACACCCATTTTTCCTCCTATCATCAAGCCGCTCTTCTACTTCTGCCATTTACTTATATACCTTTCCACTGTATCCTATTCTAGATTTATGCATGTACTTCATTTTTCTTCTTTCTATATCTAACCCTCATATCATTTACTATGCCTTTCTTAAGATCAATTATCATTTCATTTGTAATAAGTCACAGTCTCTACATTTTCTACCAAACTACATCATACAGCATTTACCATATCAATCTTCTACATTCTCCAACACTCCATTTAAATATTCATTATTCCCAAATTTCTGTTAGCTTTCACATTTCTCCACACCTCTACAATATGTCTTTCACACTATTTTACTTTTTCAAATATATACACATTCAGTCTATTAGTTTGTCTCTATTTAATTACTACAGACACATAGCCAAACTTAAATTCATTCTGTTACATTCACTAACCCAAATCAAACTCCTGACTGATATTCATCCTAACCTCGGACCTAATATCATTAACCCTCATACTTCATCCCTTTCCTCCTCTTCTCTTACTTCATTAACTCATACCCTGTCTTACCCCCTTCTTAACCTTATGTTTCCAAAAAAGAATAACTCTGAACTACTCATTACCAACTTTAACCTTAGAAGCATTGTCAACAAAGTTACTGAATTCCATGCAACTCTGAATCACTATTCTCCTCACATAGCAGTCATTACTGAAATCTGGCTAACCCCCATATAAAAGACAATGAAATCTTAACCAAAGGTTATATCATTTTTAGAAATGGCAGATTAAATAAAAGTGGTGGAAGGTTAGCTATACTACTGAATGACTCACTCAAACTTGACCCTACTAAATTGCTCCCCTCCCGACCTTCCTAACTCCAAAACTTTAATCACACACTTGGAAATTAGCCCACATAAAACAATAATAATAATTGCTACCTATCTTCTTCCTGGCCAAAACTTATCCATCATAGAAAATCTCCTTGATTGGGCTTCATCCAACTTTAACCAGGAAACAATAATTCTAGGTGATTTCAACCTAAACTGATTTTCATGTTCCTCTGATAACGCATCTAACTTTATCAGTCTTTACAACTTCTTTCAAATTATTAATTCCCCCACTCATACAGATAAACACACTAAAAAGCAATCAATATTAGACTAGATTTTAACCAATAAGCCTAACCTTACTTATCAAGCAGGCTGCCTTCCAGACTCACTTAGTGAACAGTCACCCACCTTTCTTTTCAGGAAACGTGTTCATGAATCTAATAATATCATATTTAAGTATTTTGGCTACAAAAATCATTTCTCTCCCTCTTTATGTAACTGTATGCTACAACAGTGTGACTGGTCACCTTTAAAAAATCTCCAGTTAGATATTACTGTGCAATATCTTAATAAAACATTTCTTGACATTATGAATAATGTTGCTCCTATTAGAAAGATACGTGCCAAAACAAAACAACTACCTTGGCTAACCAAAGCCACTAAATTACTTCTTAAAGAAAGGGATAAGGCCTGGTTACACTACCACAGTACCAGAACAAAGATACTTGCATTGTATATAAGCAACTAAGAAATCAGGCCAAGAAAAAAATAAATCAGGATAAAAAAACTATACTTTCAAACATGCCAACATAAATACCAGAATAACTCCCAAAATTCTGGAATTGTATAAATGATCTACTAAACCCAGGAAAACCCTCAACTCCAGCACAAGAACCAGCAGCTAACAATACCACTGACTCCATGGCAACTCTGTTTACCACTCACTTCATTAATTCAGTAGCCTCTCTCATTAGTAATAACTCCAACTCAACCTTTTTTGAATCCTGTCCACACTTTCCCTTGCATCGTCCTGCGGTTAGGCTGCTTAACTCACTAACGTAAACCATCCCGGTTGCTCCCTCCCTGCCTTTTATACTTCAATTAATCACACCACTCCTTCAAAAGCCTATCATCATCCCTCAGGTATCACATCCACTCCCACTTCCATACCACACCCTCCCACTTACTGCTCTCACCTCTCCTACTTTCATACCACACCCTCCTGCTTACTGCCGTCACCTCTCCTAATCCCAAACACATCATGCAAGGTACACTAGCACTCCTACTACTAACTCTCACTACTCTAGCCTACACTACATCCTTACACACTAACATACCAATAAACACCACCTTCCACACAACACATACCAACACACACACACACATACAAATATAAACATTTTAATCTGCTTCACATTATTTAATAATAACTCAGTATTTTATATACACAAAACACACACCTCATCACCACTCAATAGACAAGCAACACCCAGAGTACGTACACACCTAGCTTGAGCCATCAGACTCGAACTACTCCTCAAAAAATGGCTACTAATCTCAGTGGACATACACCCCAACCCAGGTCCACACAACAAAATTTTCTCAAACAAACAGGAATCAGACCTACTTATTATTAACCTAAACTCTAGAAGTATATCCAATAAGCTACATGACTTACACACATTCATAGCCCACTACTCCCCAGATATACTAACTATCAATGAAACCTGGCTTAAACCCACCACCCAAAACAAAGAAATTCTCCCCCCAGGTTATAACATCCTAAGGCAAGACAGAAACACCAAAAAGGGAGGTGGAGTTGCAATTTTATTTAAAAACGCACTTAACCTCCAACCTTTGAAAACCCCACTTCCCAAATTCCAAAATAGCAAAACATTAGGCTCCGTTATTTCCCTTAAAAACAAAAAAATAAGAATTAACATTCTTTGCAATTATATCCATCCAGGTAATAACTCACCTATAATAGAGGAAATGTTACAATGGGCCACAAACAATCTGCACCAAGAAACCATCCTACTAGGAGACCTAAACCTAGACTGGCTAACCTGCAACTCCAACATTCCCTCAAATCACATCAACTTATTTGGATTCTCATAATTAATCCAAGATCCCACCAGAGTTGACAAAAACTCCAAAAAACACTCCATTCTCGACTGGACATTAGTTAACCTCCCCAAAGGAAACTATCACGTGGGCTGCCTACCTGATGTACTGAGTGACAACTGCCCCACATTCCTCCTTCGCAGACAGGTAAACATACCCAAACCTAGGGATGAGCATAAGGTAGGTCCACAGATTCTTAACAGCATGCTACAGCAAAGTAACTGGCACCCACTACAAATTTTAGCATTAGACCAGGCAGTTGAATATTTCAGTAATACATTTATGAATGCTCTAAATATACTAGCTCCCATCAGGAAACGTAGGACTAAAGTTAACTATGCCCCTTGGCTAGATAAAACTACAAAAGCCTTACTAAAAGCAAGAGACAATGCCTGGAAGAGCTGGAAAAAGAACAACACCAGGCAAGATAATCAAATATATCAACAACTTCGTAATCAGGCCAAAAGGCAAACAAAAATAGATAAACAAAACTACTTCCTAGAAATCCAAAACAAACATTCAAAGAACCCCCAAAAGTTCTGGCAGGCTATCAATTCCCTTCTAAAACCCAGCAAAACTACCACCCCAGCTCCCAACACCAATACTGATAATGACAGCATAGCTTTTCAATTTAACCATCACTTCACAGAATCTATTCTTTCATTATCTACCCAGTTATCAAACAACAGCTCTATATTCACCCCAACTATAGACCACAGTAGTATACCCCCTTTACACTTTCACCTGTACCAACCTCCACAATTAAAAAACTACTCTGAAAACTAAAACCCACCACTCTTGTAGCAGATGGTCTACCCACTACTATCCTAAAATTAGCTGCAGTTCCCCTAGCCTACCCATTCTCTATTCTGATAAACGGCTCCATACAAGAAGCTTACATCCCCCAACTATGCAAAGTGTCATACATTATTCCCCTTCACAAAGGCGGCAACTCCTACGAGCTGTCAAACTACCACCCCATTGCTATCCTATCCCCCCTATCCAAGATCTTGGAGAAATGCATTTACACCCACGTGATGCACTTCTTAACCTCACATAATCTCTTCTCCCCCACACAGCATGGCATTCATCCAAACTATGGCACAACTACAGCTCTTGTCTCCTTTACCAAACAGGTTAATCAACTTAGAAACAACAACAACTGCATATCAGCCATATTCTTAGACCTATCAAAGTCATTTGACATGGTCTCGCATAACCTACTTATAGACACTCTAACAACCATGTCCTTTGCCCCATCCACTACTTCATGGTTCAGAAACTCTCTCTCTGACAGAAGACAATCAGTCAAATGGCAAAGTGTACTATCACCTGTACTACCAACTAACACCGGCATTCCACAAGGATCAATACTGGGTCCTTTACTATTTACCATTTTCACAAACAAGCTACATACCGCCACCCTGCATGCATCACTTATACAATACGCAGATGATTCAACCCTAATATGCTCAACCCCATCCTTAACCACTCTTCAAAAGCTTACCCAAGAATTCTTCTGCTCCATGGGAAAATGGATTACAATTATCCAACTTATTCTAAACCCCATCAAGACCAAATTACTACTTTTCTCTCCCAACAAATCCAAATCCATATCTCCTTCCTTCACCATAACCTCCAAAAATGGCACCACAATATCTCCATCCTCCCATACTAAGCTCCTCGGTGTTGAAATATATATGAATCTTCACTTTGATGTCCATATCTCCAAAACCATTAAAAAAGTACACCAGAAATTAGGAACCTTATACAAACACAAGCAATTTCTATCAGACAAAGCACGTATTACCCTAGCCCAATCTCACCTCTTGTCTACCCTACTATATGCATCACCAATCCTAACTCACATCAGGAAAACAAACTTAGGAAAAATTGAATCATGTTACAATAAAGTTGCAAATGTTGCCAATAACTCCACTTTTAGAAGTCATCACTGTCTTGACATAAAGGAGCTAAAATGGTTACAACTACCTCATCAAATTATGTACCACCAACTAGTAATCACCTTCAATATACTACAAAATCCCCACAAAACTCCAGCCCTAACCCAACTAGTAAACCAATACTCAGCAAACCGTCCTTTATGCTCATCCAACAGGACCCTACTTTGTATATCCAAAGCCAATAACACTGCAGGGAAAGCTTTTTTCTCTCACACCATCGCTAAGGAATGGAATAACCTCCCCCAAAACATCTCATCAGCAACAACTATCTCACTGTTCAAAAGGTTACTCAAGCCACACCTCTTGCAGTCCTGGCTCTGTCCTTGCATCACGTAAATGCTTTCCTGGTCTCCTCCACTGTCTCGCTAACCTCCTCTCTATCACTGCTTATCATGTCTATGACGTAGCACTCAGTAAAAGCCATATAGGGCCTAATATTTTCTACCATTATGTCTTGTGAGATGTCTCTTTGAATGCATCAGTCAATGTGTGTTTTTTTTTTACCAAATACCAATATCCAGGGTCCAACACTGTGTAAAGTAAGCCTTCCTGGAACAAACTATTGTATAATATATCTTGTTTTTATATACCACTGTAATAATTGTTTGATGTGGAGCCTTTCTCCCCGGGCCTCTGCTGTAAATGGATCTAGTTCCAGTCGGACTATCCCGGAAAACAAATGTAAAATAAATAAATAAATAAATAAATACAATAAGTAACAGTACCTACCTCCTCAGCTTCTATTCCCAACTCATTCTACATTAAACCGATTCCAACCAGTTATAAAAAAAAGCTTCTTAAACTAAAACCCAGTTTTCCTGCTGTTGATAATCTCCCAAATGAATTTCTAAAACTGGCTGTCTCTAACTCCTATCCTATATCTATTTTAATCAACAACTCTATCACAGAATGGTATTGTCCTTCTACTTTGGAAAATATCTCATGTTATTCCCCTACACAAAGGTGGTCCCTCTACTAACTTCTCTATTGTCCCATTGTCATTCTCTCCCCATTAGCCATGATCCTAGAAAAATGTATTCATCAACAACTCCTCGATCACTCCCTTAAGAAAAACCTTTTATCCAACTCACAACATGGTTCCCATCCTAAACACAGTACTAATTGTCTACTTAGTTTTACTAATACTGTAAACCTTCTTAGAAATAAAGGACTACTAGTCTCCTCCATCTTTTTTCTTATGTCTACGGCTTTTGATACGGTTTCTCACCAAATTCTTCTAAACAAACTTTCTGATTATAACCTCAGCCTAACATTCCTTAACTGGTTTCATAGCTACCTTTCCAACCTGCAACAATCTACCAAATGGGAAAATAAATTATCCCCCCTGCTACCAGTATCTATTGGTGTACCCCAAGGATCCATACTTGGATGCTTACTATTTTATTCACTAATAACCTCTCTTCCTCCATCTGAACTATCTCCATCAATCAATATGTTGATGACACCTCTCTTATTTGCTCTGCCCCTACATTTCAGGAGCTCCAGGATAGTACACAAAATTCTCTTCAAAATATTGAAAGCTATCTCTCTAACCACCAGGTTATACTTAACCCTAACAGGAATAAGCTGATGGTCTTTGGTTCCAATAAAACCATAAATATTATACCCACTATTTCCATCTTCTCTTCTAATGGTACAAAAACTGAACCAGTTAGTCAAATTAAATTACTTGGTGTTACAATTGATGATTGTCTAAAATTTGATAAACACATATCCCTGGCAATCAAAAACGTTCACTGTAAACTTGGCTTTCTGTGCAGGGCTAATTCTTTTCTAACCAATAACGTCAGACTTACTACTGCTTGAACCCATTTATTATCCACCCTCCTGTACTGCTCTCAAATCTTTACTAACTTGCGTAAAACAACTTAAACAACCTTGAAAGTTGCTATAATAAAATAGCTAAATTTGCTGTTAATTTACCCCATAAGTCTCACCAATGTCATGCCCTTTATTTAATAGCTTGAATTGCCTAGTCTACTATCTTTCAATTAATTTACCACTGTTCATAACAATCTATAAACCCAGCAACTGTCCTGCTCTTACTGATTTAGTCCAACAAAACTTTAATAATAGACCCCTTAGATCATCTGACAAATTAATGCTTAAAGTAACCAAATCTAATAAATTCTATGAAGACTCCCATTATTCATTTAAAATAGCTAAAACCAGGAATTCTCTTACCCAACACACTCTAAAAAACCCAGATATGCATAAGTTCAAACTACTACTAAAAAAACACTTTACTAAACAATGGCTATGCTCTTGTGTTGTCCCGGGTTAATTCTTATCATTTACTGTTACTTACCTTATGTTTCATAAGACATTCTTTCACCTTTTATCTCCTGTTCTCAGTAATTGCTCTTCTTTGTACTTCCTTGTACAATACACTTATTTTTATTCTCATTTCTAGCACCTGTAATTACTATATTCTGTTTATCTCAAGATATACACATATACATATATATATATATATATATATATATATATATATATATATATATATATATATATATACATATACATATATATATATATATATATATATATATATATATATATATATATATATATATATATATATATATATATATATATATATATATAAATGTTAATTTATGTATTATTTGAATCTCTTTTTGCACTTAATCTAGCTAATAACTATTGTATTTTGCTCTGTTGCAATCATTTCCTAATATTTTCTACATATGCATTTTTTTGATTGGAGATTTTTTTCTCCCCTGGTCTCTGCTGAAAATGGGCTTTTTTGGCCTAGTCGGATTTTCACCCGGTTAACAAAATAAAATAAATAAATAATAAGTAGTTCTCACAACAGCATAAAGCCCATCACAAAGATCATTTAGCTCTACACATATAATATATTCTAGCTCCTAAGACTTTAGAAAAACTGTGCAAAAAAGTCATGGCCCTTCATTTATAAACCTACAGGTGCTGAAGTTTGACACACTTATGGGTTCCATTTATCTTATCTGGAAATGGTCTCAGAATTAAAGGATAACTTCATTTTGCTATAAATATTAGGTTAGCCATCTTCTTAAAAATGAAAACTGGTTTCATTTCAGTGACCTGCAATAAGTCCTGATTACCTGTTAAAATTTTCCATTTACAACACTGTTGTATCCAGTACAAAAGTCCTGGCTCGTGGAAATTCATTTTTAAATTTCTTGGGGGCTTCTGACCTTAAACTGGGGAAACTTAACATTCCTTTCTTGCAAAATGTCTTCAGCTGTACTTCATAATGTAATATATTTACATCTTCTGTCTATACACATATCTAATACAAAAAAACAACTATTTTATATATCATAGGTTCATGGGTTCATAGGTACTAGAATATATGCACTTGTGGGTCATTTTAAGCTTAGTCAATTTCCCTTTTTCTTTTTGAATGAACCTATCCCATTTTGTGTTAGACTGTCCTAATCCATCCCATGGTCAAAAATGATACATTACTCCTAGTGAGAAAAAGTATTTTGCCAATAGGTACATTCTTTTTTCATAAAATAAAGATGAATGCTTTTTAACTGTAGATAGTTATTAACAAAGGCTGACTTCCAAAAAATACCAACCAAACCATCTAAATAAATATTTTAATCTAAAAATTTTAAATAAAAAAAAGTATTCACATTTAACTTATGCTAAAAAGCTTTTCCACACAAAAAAGTGACCCTCCACAAACCTTCCTTAGTATTATTTAAATTAAGAAAAATATGTGTTTACCACCAAAAAAGCACAGGCAGGAAGGCAATTAGGTAATTTCTTCCATAAAACACAACTACAAGTAAGCACTTTCATCGTATAGACTTCTTCATATCAGGTCTATATGACAAAAGCACTTAATCGCAGTTGTGTTTGTGGAATAAATCACAGTGTTTACCATCAACCTAAAACAATGTTTGCACTTGGTTTGAGTGAGGCACTAACTATCAAGCCATAGTTGAAAAACAGAGGTTTAAGATGAGATACCTCTGCTATATTTTTTTGCATGTTAAGATGCTTAGTGGATAATTTTCAGTCATATGTTTTATCATGTAATGCATTTCACATCTTCTTAAGGATGACATTTTAAAAATATTAGTCTGATGAAGTCCAAATGAAAATCCTTGGATGAAAATGTTTACTCTGTAAAATAAAGTGGTTAACCTTCAGCTTGGTATGGTTTTGTTCATTGTTTACTTTTACCAATTGAAAGTCCACTGTTACTATAAGAGACGTTTTTATTCTGAAATGTGGAGTTATAAACAGGCACACATACATGCATATAGAAGTATGCTCTCTTTCATCAATGATGGAAAAATTGAGCCAAACTACATTGGCCCAATATATTGCACACTTAAGAAATCAAACACAAAAAATAAATTAAAATTCATTTCTGCATAGGTGGCAAACCTCCTTGTATCTGCAATACCGCCCCTAAATTATATATGCCAATTCTGAGATTACACAACAGTGGAAAAAAGGAAAAAAGTCTTAGTCCATTCTCCACTCTTATCAGATCTCGCAGAAACATACAGCTGAAACACTACCTCAGTAATGGATGAAATTGGAACCAATCAAAAGACCAACAAATCCCATTTTAATGCTTGCAGCATATGACAAAACCAACTTCACCTTTTGTATATGCATGTAAGTGTGCACAGACATATATATTATATATAGGTCTACTTTAGAATAGCGAACGGTCAGATGATGGGGGGTTGGGAGGCAAAGCCCCCCACTTCATTTAGTGTTTTGTTTTAATTTTTTTTATTTTTTTTAGGAACAGCGATTTTTTTCCCTGGGGAAAAAAAATCGTAGTTTTGGATTTTCGACATTTAGGGGTTGATAAAACAATGTTCAATCATCTGATCATTTGTTGTTATAATATAGACTTTTATATATATATATATATATATATATATATATATATATATATATATATATATATATATATATTGTTTATCCATGGCTCTAGATGATTGTCAGTGTTGAAATAACACCCTAAACCTATGTGGCAAAATGGGAAAAGGGTCTGTGCATGGATGGAAACATACACAAATACACACACACACACACACACACACACACATATATATATATATATATATATATATATATATATATGTATGGATCTAGGGTGTTTGCTTGAATAAGCAAATGTCCGAATCCATAACAACCGAACACACTTTACCGAAAGCGCTTTTATCGAAAAAGCGCTTTAGTTAAAGCGTGTTATAAAAAAAAACAAAAAACACTGCATTAACATTTTAGCAGGGGGGTTTCACCCCCCTGCACCCTCCATGTGGGGGGCTGTGCCCCACACCCCCCCACTTTAATATTCTCCCTCCGAGACTGCACTACAGTGGGTAAAAGGGAATTTTCCCTTACCTGCACCGTACTCCCCTGTTTACAATTGGTGGAAAGTTCTATGACTTATGTTGTTTAAACTCAGTATATGTATGATATGTGCTTTCAGTGTTTTGAGTTTTCAAAATTTTGAAGTTTCAGTGTTTTGAGCTTTCAGTGTTATGAAGTGAATCTGTATATATATATATATATATATATATATATATATATATATATATATATAAAGCATGCAGTTCAGTATTGCTATGCTCCTGCAATTTAACCAGGTCCTTCACATCTAAAAGGTTCTGAATGAAATAGCAGTTTATCCAAGCTCTGATTTAGGAAGTACATGGATCCAGTCTTTATCTTTCCCATCCCTCTTTCTCTTATTATTTGGTGTATTCTGTTTGGTAGAGGAAGGTTCTTCTGTAGTTTTATATGTGCTGCTCAATGAACCATTTGAGCCATGTGTGAAAAATAGTGAGGAGATCAACCCATTTGCCTGGTAAATGAAACGTAATAAATGAATAGTCGAAAACAATATAAATTCACTGTATTCTGTTTGTGCCTGTGTGTTCACAGATATGTATGGCAGACAGAGGGGAGAGAGACAGATACAAACACGTATGTGAGAGTGTGTATGTATATTTATAACACAACATAAGACCAGATGGTGATGAAAGCACCAGTGTCGCATGGAAAAATGCATGAAAAGAACACCCTGCTATCAGTACCAAGTGAGAAAAGGTGACATGTCCTTTACCAGCAATCTTGCAACAACAGGCCAATATTACCAAATCAAGGCTGCTGATAAAGGACTTGGAGTCTGCAAGCAGTGTGTTCTTCTTTACAAAGCTGTGTGTGTGTGTATACACTGGCACCTTTTGCAAGAAGTACCTAATCTAAATGCTATTACCACTAGCATTCCACAGTTTAGCTTTAGGAATAATAAATCACTCAAACAGCATCTTTGTAATAGAGAGACACACAAGCCAAATTCTCTTTCCACATGTCAGGGTGCCTATCCATGCAGGTCATGTAGTGCATGTCCTTACATTTATAGCACAAATACATATACTCATCCAACAAAACAGTTCCATCTGTATTCCCATACATATACTGATTGTAAAAGTACTGATGTGGTTTATTATGGTTTCTGCAAGAGATGTCCTGTTTTCTATGTTGGCAAGACTAATAGATCATTTAAAGATAGAATTTTGGAACATCTTTGTGATATCAGGAATAGAAAACATACAAATGCATTAGCTAATCATGTCATGAACACTGATCCCTCACATTTCTTCCAGCTTTTTGTCTTACAACAGATACATAAAAATTTGAGAGGAGGGGATATAGAAAATATTACTGAAGGTTGTGAACAAAAATGGATAATGAAACTTAATGCAGACAAATATCCAGGTCTTAATGGTACCACATCTCTGGTCCCTTTTTTGAAAGCCAGATGCCTTAAACACAAATAATTTTAAGCATAATATTTAGTGCCTCTTATTTATGAATTAATTTTACATAATTGAGTTTTTAAAAAGATTTTTTATGCTTAGTAGAAGCTTATGTTATGTATTTTATCTGATTTATGTTTAGTTTTTGTCTGTGCCTTTAAATGCTCCTTCAGGTATGACATCACTAATTATGCTAATTGGTTTCAAGAGTATTTAAGAAATATTTTAACATTTTGTCTGAAGAAGCAATTGAGTGTTGCGAAAGCGCTTACCACTGTTTCTTTTGTTTATTTTATTAAAGACGCTATTGTGTGCTACCTTAGTGCATTATTTTAATTAGGTCTGGTAATAGAATGGGTTACCTGCATAACGTAGAAGAGATTAATAGCTAGTGAGGGTGTGGGATTATTGATTTTGCTCCAATCAACATTTATATCGCCTAGTATGCAAGTCTCAAGGTTAATTTCAGTCGAGGGAAACATGAAATTAAATTAAATATTCTGCTATATACACATATATACATACATAGACATACACACACAAATGCACACAGAAAAGCAGAGTGACAATGGCAATAAATTGTTTTTTCAACCAAATATCACTTTTACCCACCGCGTATCTGTTCTGAGGCAGTGAACAGCAGTACTTTGGCTTAAAATTCACAGAATGCTCTCATTGTTATCAGCAAGTGAAGTAGCCACTAGAAGCAGGAAGCATATTCCAGAAGTGCAAAGAATATCACAGAAAGGTTTCAACTTAACCACCAAGCAGTTCCTAGATATCTCATATGACAGCACATACATATCTCACTGAGACTATCATTAGTATACAAACAACATTCTAGATCAGGTTACAGGGATTAATTGCAGATATGTTAGTAGTCCTTGTCACATCTTAAGACTACTCCTCGGTTATATGTGTCCTCACAGTCATAAAAAATGATAACCTAATAGCTATTATGGTACGAGCACTTTGTATGCTGAAACATGCTTTTCTTAGCATTTTCTCTGAGAATATTTCATTTAATTTCATGTCAATTTATCCCTTACACAAGGCTAATGGACTCATTTCAGGGAGACCCAACATGATAGTTATACTATCAAGGCAAATTTGACCAGGACATTGGGAAACTTCCCCTACTCGTGCATGGAAGAAACTGTTGTGTGTGATGTTATTGTCTTCCGGCTTCTGTTCCAGGTGCGAAGATGGCCTGGAGAAACCAGAGGAGCAATGGAGGAAGAAACCTTGTCAAAGGAGCTGTTAAGCAGTTCAGAAATGGTAGACTCACTACCAAATGTGGTGGTGGATGCAAAAATTGTCGAAGTGCCTGTATCGCAGGAGAAGGCGAATGTGGAACTGAGTGATGTGGTGGAAGAACAGCTAGCTGATACCGAAGAAGTGTTTCAGCAGAAGCTATTTGAAAGTGGGTCGAAGAGTCAAACCGGATGTATTGTTACAACCCTCCAGTCCGGGAGGTTGCAGGATGGTTACATGGAGCAGTTAATAGATCAGAATGAGCTAGAGAATGGGGCAGCAGCATCGTAGCGTGAGATAATGGAGAAGATAGAAGAAGAAGGAAGAAAAAGTGAATTAGAAGAGAAGACCTATGCACAAATTGTTAAAGAAGGAAAAGGAGAAGAAAGGAAAGAAGTTATGAAAGGGTATACCATTCGAATAAGTAGTAAAAAGGACAAAGGACTTGACAGGTATGAAGTCTGGGACTCTTTGATTGCACCATTTGGGGTCTCTGCAAAAGAGGTAAGAGCATTCATTTTGATTAATAAAGATACTTTTTGTGACATTATTTGAAAATGGACAATATATGGAGAATTTCTCAGGAAATTAGGAGTTAAAAAGAATATCTATCCTTGGTCAGAATATGTTACTCCAGCATTTTTTAGACAAACTAAGAAAAGTATAATAGTACAGTTTAGAACAGAAGTAGAAACTGCTGAATTAAAAATACATTTAATGAGTGTTTGCAAAGATGTGATGGATACTACACAGATTTATGATGACAGAGGACTGTGGACTGGAGGTTGGAAATGTGGAGTTATACTGAAAATAAAATAATACAGTGTGAAGCATATACCAAGTGTTATAAATGTGAATGGTAATAGAGGTTTTGTTAAATATAGGGGTCCACCTAAAAACTGTTTTTTGTAGAAAAGATCACTTGATTAGTGAATGTAACAAAATGTTTTATATGTGGACAGACAGGGTATGAAGCAAAAAATGTGAAATCGAAAAAGTGTGGTAATACAGGACATGTTTGGTTAGACTGTGGAAATGAGCAACAAATTGCAGAAGAGGTTATAAAAGATGTGGAACAAGAAAAATATGCAATACAAGAACAAGTAAATTAGAATAAGACAGACAAGATTACAGATACAAATGCTAAAGAAGGCAAAAATAAAGGAGAGGAAGAAAAAAATGATACAAGTTGAAGATGAATATGTGGAATGGCAAATAGTGAAAGGAAGAAATAATTCTATAAGAAAAGGAGTTAAAGAAAGGAAATAAAACACAAATATTTGTTAGTTAAAGAGAACAAAAATGTGAATGATGAGTTCCTCCTTTTATTTTCTCTCCTTTTTTTTGTTATAAACCAAAAATATTAGCTATTAATGTGAAAAGTATGAAAAATGTTAAGAGGAGAACTGGCATATTAGAATGGAGTGCATTATTAGATGCTAACTGTAATTATATTGGAGGATATTAGATTATTAACACTGGAAGAAAGAGTACAAGTACAAAAATTATGAAATGGAACTGTTGTTTGGAACATTGGAAAGAAAATGTTTTCAGGCAGATGTATATTATGTCATCAAAAAAGAAAGAGAAGAAATGTTTAGAAAGCTATTAAATTATGTAGGTGTTAACATCAATATAATAATAGCAGGAAATTTCAATTGTTATTCAAGAATGAACAGAAAAAAAGGATATGATATTAAAATAGTTAACAAAATCATGAAATGTGGCAAATTATATGTATGGGACTATAGTCATTGGGCTTATAAGAGAGATGAGAGTATGACTTAAATTGATTTTTTTATATCAGAAGGGTAAAAAATAATGCACCAAGGAGTGAAAGATACTGAATTTTCTGATCATTTAGTAATATGGATAAGAATACATGAAAATGAAGATTGTTTAACAATAGGAAAATTAATTAAAAGACTAGCTGAAAAAGAAATAGAAAAAGATGACAGGAACTATGGTAGAATCAGATAGATATGAGAGAATTTTATGAAAATTGGACCACATGATAGATTATCTTTAAAGAAAAATATAAAGCATGTTTTAGAATGTATTAAAAGCATGAGAAAGAAAGAAAATAAAGCACATAAGATATTAACTCAAGAAATATTTCAAGATATAGTAAAGAAGCAAAGAATATTCTATGTGACAGAAAAAGAAATATATGAAAAGAATCAAACAAACATAAATAAGCTGTTATATAAACACATATATTGTTTACACGGTAAAAAGGAAAAAGTAGCACCTCATTTAAGTAAATTAAAGAAGAAAAAATAATAAGAGAGATAAAGAAGGAATACAAGTAAAAACACAGGAAGGTATAAAAGAAATAATTAATATGTATTTGATTTCTATATCAACACAGAAATAAAAAAAAACAAAAGAAAATATGAAACAACCAAATTAAATACTGAGAATAATATATACCTAGAGAAAAGTATAAGTATTGAATAATTAAATGAAGTGTTAAAAAACATGAATTTCAAGACATCGACTGGCTTATATGGTCCTGAATAGAATATGCATAATGATAAGGAATACTGGCAAAAAGCTAAATTCATAGAAGTATTGAATGAATGGTTGAAATGAGAATACATTATAAAGAAATATGTACAGGGTTAGTTATCAAATTTATATGAAAAAAGGAGACATAGATGACATAAGGCACTGGAGACCTATAACTTTAAATAATGCAGATTATAAGATTTTATGAGAATCATAACTGAAAGATTAACAAATAGAATGGAAAGTTATATGAGCAAACTCTGTTTGGTAGAAAAGGTAAAATGGTGGATGAAATAAACAAAAATGTTAATGCAGAAATTATGATAGGAGATTTAAGTAAAGCATAAATGCATATAACATTGGTAAACTAATAATAACAAATATAATTAAATTAGTTTGTGATAGAAATTTTGTTAAACTTAATGTCAATGGATAGATTAGTGAATAGCTTCAAATAAGATCTGGAATTAGACAAGGATATCCAGCTAGTAGTATTATATTTTCTTTGAGCATAAATATGATAGTACACAATATTAATAAAACTACAGCTAAGTCAGCATATAGAATATTAAATTACCTAAAATTACCAGTAATGTATACCTATGTGGATGATATTGTAACAGTCATAACTGATAAAGAATATATGTAAACAGTCATTAAAAAACAAAACGCATTATTAAATGAAATTGGATTATGTATAAATAAAAAAAAGTAAACATTTTGGTCTGATAGAAAACATAAAATACATAAAATTTAATATAGAGTATATAAAAGTGTTGAGAAATAAGTTTGGACAAAATGTGTATGTAGAAGAATAACAGATATGACATTATTTTAGAAATCATTTCCATTTTCATGAAGGAAGAAGGCTTACTTGATAAATACAATGGTGATAGGAAATGTGCTTATATAGCAAATAATTACATAATTCCTACAAAATATGAAAAATAGTTAATGAACATATTTTATTTTACATGGGGTTCCAGGTTGAATCCAGTTAAGAGAGGAATGTTACATATGAAAAAAGGAGGAGGAGGAGGACTAGGATTGTTGAATCCTATAGTGCATGCAGCATCAACGTATTTATATAAAGCCTTGAAATGTTACTGATATTGTTGTCAAAAACAAACATAAAGTGTTTTGGGAAAAATGAATGCAGGTAACCAATTTAAAAAAACATGTAAATGAAGAAATTAAAGAGTATCAAAATAAAATCATGTTATGGAAATTAAAAACAGATAAAGTTGAGAAGGATAGAAAAGACTATGACCAGAATATTATGAAATCATTTTATTATATTGATCCATGGAAAGATTTACAAATAGAGAAAAAGAAGGCAATAAAAATGAAATCTGTGTGGTATAAAAACAGATTCATGACTGCAATGATTTCTTATGGAGAGTGTTCATATGAAATTTGCCTAAGGCTAATATGCCATATACAAGGAGACAAGACAGAATATGTCATGCATGTGAAGAATATGAAACTATTAAACATATGTTTTTGAATTGTATGAGGGCAAAAAAATGTATGAAATGAAATAAGTAAATGCAATATGTTAAAGGAATATAAAACAGTGGAACAGATAAACATAATATGATTGAATTTGGTTTCTGTGGTGGTAAATAAAGAAGCAGCAGCTAAAGAAATAGGCAGAATTATATTTTATGTTATATGGACAATATGGACTGAAAGTTAATGAAAAGAAACATAATGGAAAATGGGTGTTGGCAAAGACTTTGGAGAAAATCCAATTTTGATTGTAGACTAAAGGGTGGGAGGGACACACTTAAAACATTGAATAAAATGTAAAAATGTGTAAATACATGTAAATTACATAGATATGTAAATGGCAAGCATTGGATACATGCCATGCATATATAAATAAAAAAAAACTACTCTTTAGGAGAGTGCTTGTTCTGTTGCTAGCACATTGGCAGCTGGGAGAAAAACACTCAAGGAGATCCAAGCTAGCAGATATCACAGATGAGAATGCTGGTGTAGTGTTTGAAGCTCTAAAAGATTCTGAGGGGCTGTTTGAGCAGAATTTGTTTCACTGGAAGCAAACATTCAAAACAATGATAGTTGTATTCTTACAACCCTCCCTGGGTTGCAGGATGATATTTTGGGTGAATTGTTGTTGCAGAGTGAGCCAGAGAGTGAAAAATAAGTTTCATGGAGTGAAATTATGGACAAAACTCAGGTGGAGGAATCGAAAGCTATTTTGAAAGAAGATTTCCAGACAAAGAAACTATATACCAAGACTGTTAAAGAAACTGCAGGGATAGTGATGAGCTATGAACATAGGAAAGAAAATGTCAACAATCAAAGGAAATTTATTGTAAGAATTCAGAACAAATATGAAACAGAAATGGACAGGTATGACATTTAGGATAACTCAATGGTCCCATTGGGAGTAAATACTTAAGAGATAAAAGCTTTTATCCTTATTCATAAATAGACATTTTGTGACATTATTTTTGAGAATGGTTCTGTTCTGGAAACTTTTTTGGGGGAGTATGACAAGAAAAAAATCTGTAATCCATGGAATTCTTATGTAGCTAAAGCATTTCATGGAGAAATAAAAATGAAAATACATGTTCAATTTCAAACTAAAGATGAAAAAAAAAGAAATTTAAGCAAACTGTATAAAGATGTTACCGACATTAACAAAGTCTGTGATAACGGATTATAGACTGGGGGATAGGACTGTCATACTGTGCAGAAAATGGAGGAAACAACTGTTCATATCTCTAGTATGATAAATACAAAGGGTAACAAATGTTTTGCAAAACACTGGGAACAACTGAAAATGTGTTTTCCCCTGTGGAAAATATGATCATTTAAGGTAACTGTGATAACAGGAAATGCTATATTTTTGAGGAAACAGGACATGATGCAAAAAATTGTCAATTGAAATGCTATAACTCTAACAAAACTGGGCATTAATTGATAGATTGCAATCTAGAGAAAAACTGATGAAGTAGAAGAAAAGAAAAGTGAGGACAGCATATGAAGAGAAGAAACAGTCCCAATAAAAGACAAAGATGAAGTAGGGAAGCAAAATAAAAATAAGGATGAAAAGAAAAATGAAACAGATGATAATATACAAGAATATTGTGAAATAAGTTATGAGGAAGATACACAGTAAATTGGATCACTGTGAAAGGTAAAATTAATTCTACTGCCAAAAGAATAAGAGAAAGAAAAAGAATGTTTAAAGGGATAAGTGTAAAACAGAAAAGAAAAGACATATATAATGCAAATGAAGCAAATATTTCAAATTTACACAATTTCTGGTAAGCTACAACATAGACATAATGACAACTTTAGAGTGATTTCAGTAAATGTGAATAGTATCAAAAGTATAAGTAGAAGAATAGGCATCTTAAATTGGTGTACTAAGTAAGATGTTGATGTAATAATGTGGGAAGATGGAATATTTTTAACACAAAAAGAGAGATTACAAAAAGAAAACTTTGAGGAGGAGACAGAACATGAACCTTGGAAAGGAACTATGTTCAGACATACGTGTAGTTTGTAGAAAGTCACTGAAAATACTTAACATAAATTGGCAATGATGGGAAGATTAACTATCATAGATCTCAGATGGCATAATCAGGTATATAGAATTATACTATTGTATGTCTATGTTACAACTAAAGAAAGGGGAAATGTATTTCATTAAATTTTGAATTATGTAGCAAATAATATGAATTTAATAACAGATTTTAATTATTTGAGAGGAAAAGGGAGAGGAAATGATGTTAAGAACATTTTTGTAGTTATAAAATGTGTAAATTTGCAGATTTGGAATAATCTGTGGACATATAATCGAGGTAGATATAAGATGGAAATAGATTATTTTATTATATCACCTGGTTTAAATATAGCTAAGGGAGAGATACTTGTAATAGGCTTTTCAGATCACTCAGCTATATGGATAAAATACAAGAAAATAAAAAGTACATCAGAAGAGGAAAAGGAATAAAAAATAAACGAGAAATTATGGGACGAAAATGGAAAAAATAAGTATGCATTTATTGAAAGATCACATTTCCACTGGTGTGTGTTATAAAAACTGATCTTAGAGTGGCTAGTTTGAAAGAAAATATAAAAAATATTATTTTAGAATGGCAGTCAGATGTAAGTAAAGCATAAAAACACATTCTAAAGCAATGTGTATGGGTGCTTTAAAGGATATGGAAAGGAACAACAGAGAATACTATGTGATAGAATAAAGAATTTATGAAAAGAAGCAAGAGAAAATTAAAGAATTATTATTTAAGCAAATGTATTATTTACAAGGTGAATAAGAAGAGGTATCAGCTTATTCAAGAAGCATAGTTAAACAGAATACTAGTATAATGAGAGAAATGAAAGATTATAGAGGAGAGATAAGAAGATCTCAGGGACAAATGAATACACTAAGTTATGTAAACAAAACACTTCAAGACTGAAATAAAATACAGAAAAAGAATGGCATGTTAAAATTGATAGAACAGGAAAATAAGGAATTGTAAAATAAATGAGATTTCCTTATATAGATTACATAAGGCACTTAGACAAGTTAATTTACAGACAGTTTTAGCATCACATGGAATAGGATACCAAATTTATAGTAATTTTACAAACTGCCAGAAAAAATGTTTCTGAAAAGTTATGAATAAGTGACTAAATTAAGGTTTTATGTATAAAGATTTATGTAGTGGTATATTTAAATTGGTGTGGAAAAGTGTAGTTAAAAATAAAGTTGAAAATTGGAGACCTATGGTACTGAACATGCAGCTTATAAGATTTTTATGAATATAATTCAAAAAAGAATGAAAAGCATTATGGAAGAATGCACATATAGTTTAAAGGGAAGAGGATGTCAGCCATTATCATTCACAGTAAGGGAAATTGTTAATGATATAAACAGGAATGATGAGACCATGATTATGGCAAAGATTTAAATAAAGCTTTTGATACAGTACAGATGTGAACTTTTGTGGACAATTATGGAACAGTATAACATTAATAAAACAAAAATAATAACATTAATAAAAAATAAAAAAAGGATGTATGTTGCTCTGCATATAACAAAAATAAAGAAATAATTTTAGGGAATGGATGGTTAAGCAAAGAACTAGATATAAAACTAGCCTACATCAGGAATGTCCTATGAGTAGTATATTATGAATCTATTAGTCAAAAATATAAATTTGGACATGAGAGGTGCTACTTATATTATTAATGAAGGGATACATATTCCAGTTATGTTTACTTATGCAGACGATATTATATTGATTACGGGAAACAAATATACATCAATATTTAAATATAAGCATGGCTTTAAATAAAGAAAAACAGAAAATGACTAAGTGATGCAGTAAAGTTAGGAGGAGTATATTTCTCGGTAAAAGAAATCTCTGTGTTAGAAATAGGATTTGGGGGTAAAAATGTAGGTGAAGAACAATGGAATAGGATACTAGATAAAATAAAGAAGTGTTGCTTTTGGAAAGCATACAAGCTATCATCTGATAAAAATGTTTGATTAATTCAGTTATACTGGGAAAGACTGCATATTTACTGTCTATATGTTGCCAACATGCTATGAAAACTAAATACTACAAATACTTTTTTTCTTTTATATGGGGTTCAAGACTGAATACAGTGAAGAGAGGAGTCTTATAAATGGACAAGGGACATGGAGGTTTAGGATTAACAAACCCAGTTGTTTATGCTGCTTCTTTGAATTTGTATAAAGTTTTGTTTTGGATGAATTATAAAATGAAAAGTTATTAGTAAATTTACTAAAGTACAAATATAAATGGCACTGGGATATGTTAATAAAATTCAAAAGAGGAAATGTATGCTTAAATGAAGTAATGAGATACTATAAAGAAAAAAATATATATTTTATGGAAAAAATAAAAATTGATGACAGAAAATGAGAGGAAACTGTGGTATAAAAATATAATTACACAATATTATTATGTTAATCCTTGGGCTGAGCTAGCAGCTAAAAAGGTTAAAGTTATAAAAGTACAAAAAGCATAGTGTAATAAGCAAGTAGAATGGAAAGATTTTTTATGGAGATTAGTGATTAATAAATTACCAATAAAAGGAAATATTACATATAAAAATCTGTGAAATAGTTTGTATTTACTGTAGTAAAGAAGAAACTGTAGAACATGTTTTCTTACAATGAAAGGGACAAAACATTATGGGAAAAATGTATAAAAGAAAATTTCTTTGAAAATATAAAGGAGGGAAACTAAATAGATATGGATATGATTATGTATGGATATTATAAAATAAGAAATTTGTTAGTAAATTAGATAAACGACTATTTTATGTTGTGTGGAGGATTTGAAATGAAAGAATAAATGAAATCATGTTTAATGGTAAATGGAGACTAGCAGTAATTTTAGGAAAAATTAGATGGCAATTGTGGAAAAAAGAGTCAAGGGCAAATAAGACAATATAGATAGACACTTAACATAATGAAAAGATATCTATAAATGAATGACAATAACAGAAAGAAACACATATTTGTACACTGTATAAATCTGTAAATATGTACATTTGTAAATAGTATTTTACATATATTTTAATAAAGAACCCCTACTCTTTTCAGTGGGTGGCACTGGATCTTTTACACCCACTTCAGCTACCACCAACTCAAGCAGAAGGGACCTCAGTGTAATGTCTCATTTCATACAACATAATCTTTGAGTAAGTTTGTATATAACACCATCAGACTTCCAATTCTTTTCAATTGACTAACCTTACATCTGAAGCACAGTCTTAAAATGTATACAAAGTAGCACTGGTTCTGTTAAACATGAGGTAGAAAAACAACCTTAAAATAAGTGTAGTACACAATCAAATGAAAGCCAAAAAATGTCCAACACATCAGAATAGTTTTTTCAGTCTTAAAGCTTGTTTTCAATCTAATTTCTGGCTCCTTGCTATTTATTTACCTCAGCAACAAAACCAAGATCCCCACAATATGGTATATAGTATGGGATAAACAAAATCATAATTATGATTATGAAGCACAGTCTTAAAATGTATACAAAGTAGCACTGGTTCTGTTAAACATGAGGTAGAAAAACAACCTTAAAATAAGTGTAGTACACAATCAAATGAAAGCCAAAAAATGTCCAACACATCAGAATAGTTTTTTCAGTCTTAAAGCTTGTTTTCAATCTAATTTCTGGCTCCTAGCTATTTATTTACCTCAGCAACAAAACCAAGATCCCCACAATATGGTATATAGTATGGGATAAACAAAATCATAATTATGTAATGAGGGGGTTTCAGAATCATGTGTCTATTACAATATGATATACTCTATGGGATAAATACAATCATAATTATGTAATGAAGGCATTGAGAATCTTATGTGCATTACAAAACTAGCTGACAACTCAAGCCACTAGTGTTTGCATTCATATATCAATTATTAGTTGACAGATATTAAAAGATAAAATAGCAATGTATGGCAATTCCTTTTTCTTTGGCACTGCAGCACAAAGTGTTAAGGCTCTAAACTTTTAATAAGCTTTATCATGCAGTCCTGGGTTTCACTACTGATGTCTCTATGTCTTATTTTCAATTCTGAGTAAATCACTTAGCCAGACCTATGGATTAGTGCCATCCCTTACAAAGTAACTAGAGGCCTTCGTCTGTCGACAGATAAATACAACAGATACACACACAATTTATTGCTGATGCATTTCAGCTGTTTGTAAAATTTGTAAGAAAACCCAACAAAATTGTGAGCAAAACCACTAAGTACAAACACACAAAAAATCCCAATGCAGAAGACAATATAAAAACTAGAGGCAGTGCACCAGCAAATATAAAATACAAAAGTTTTTATTAAATGGTGAGCACTTTCGCAGTGAAACCCACTGCTTCTTCAGACAACGAAACAGTACAGCAGTATACATTTAAATACTCAGATACTTCATTCATTATCCAGTAGAAAACAAGCCCTATACAGGCACATTTAAATAGCTAATTAAAATACCTATCTTAAAGTAAAAACTACAGCAATGCACTCATGGATATCACTTTAGTTTCTTGGCTTTAAGTGCAGGTTTCAGGGGGACTCTGTCATTGAGCGCATACCCTCTATGAGAGCCCAACCGCAAAATCCACTGTAGCTCTATATTCTCAGTTTTATTAATAATATCCTCCAACCTTAAGCCAGTTCCCACATTAAGCAAAACCTGAAAAACAAAAGTGTGATTGCTCCCTTCCTGAATCGTATGTTTGGATAAAGCACTGAAATCAACCCCCTTCCTGGTACAATAGAGGTGGTCTCTCATTCTATCCCTCAACCTACGGTTGGTCTTGCCAATGTATAATCTGAAGGAAGACTAGATGCTGGGTATTAGGAATGGGAGCAATCACACTTTTGTTTTTCAGGTTTTGCATGTTGTGGGAACCGGCTTAAGGTTGGGGATATTATTAAAAAAACTGAGAATATAGAGCTACAGTGGATTTTGCGGTTGGGCTCACATAGAGGGTATGCGCTCAATGACAGTGTCCCCCTGAAACCTGCATTTAAAGCCAAGAAACTAAAGTGATATCCATGAGTGCATTGCTGTAGTATTTACTTTAAGATAGGTATTTTAATTAGCTATTTAAATGTGCCTGCATAGGGCTTGTTTTCTACTGGATAACGAATGAAGTATCTGAGTATTTAAGTATATACTGCTGTACTGTTTCGTTGTCTGAAGAAGCAGTGGGTTTCACTGGAAAGCGCTCATCTTGTAATAAAAGCTTTTGTATTTTATATTTGCTGGTGGACTGCCTCTCATTTTTGTATTGCCTTCTATATTGAGATTTTTTGTGTGCTTGTAAAATTTATCACACAATTTAGATGCCAAAATTAAGTCTTATTTTATTACACAGTAAATATCCGACGGTTTCAGAACAATGTGCATTTCCTGGTAATCTAAGCTTCATAACAGCTAAGAAAATCTGAAAGTGCAATCAACTCTTTTCCTAAAAAAAGTCTCAGAATATGAATTCTTAATATTATGAATACTGCGCTATATTGGGACTGAATTACTATTATTTTCCTTGAGAATTTCTGTTTTAGAAATAATAAATTCCTTCTAGTTTCCCATCCAGTTACATATCATTTTGTTCTTTAGAATTCAATACTGCTGCACATGTAATATTTGCATACAGCAAATTTCTACTTTATTTAAACAGATAGTTGAGCAAAATTAATGTAGTTTCTTTTCTAAACTGCCGTATAGTGTTTATTGTGGAAATTAAATACATATTTTGTAAATGCGTTGCCCTGTAAGAAGTGAATTTCATACAAATCACCCGCCTAGTGTTTGAACCTTATCAAATCATTAACCAACTCATGCTTATGAATTATGAGCTGTAACAGGTATGCTTATCTTGTGAACACCTTGTACATCTGCTTATCTCACGGCCACAGAGTAGCTAGCAAGAAATGTTAAATGCATATTGTTTATTTTTTGTTGTTTTTTTGCTGTTTCTTCTTCTGTATCCTTCAGAAGTTTAGTCATTTATTTATTAATTAGGTAAGGCCTACTAAATACTAGGTAATTTTTTTCTAAAGCAGCCCAAGACCTGATTGTTATCTGGTTAAATAACATGCTCAGAACAGCAAAGTATGCAAGAAGAAACTGAAGGACTAAAACTCAAAATTAAAGCATCTTGCTTGCTATAATTAAACAGCTTTAATTCCCTGGATTATAATGGCTAATACATTTCATTTGAACAATTCAACAAGTCATGCAATGATTTTGCTGGCCTTGTTGAATATTTATTAGAAACTATGGGATAAAAATGCATAGCTAATCTGAAATGAGATCTTAACAGCAAGTAAAAAGGTCATGTTTCAAATATGTAAACATTTTCTCACCACATTTAATAAATATTTTACTAAGTTTGTTTTTTCCATCATAGAAGTAAAATTTAAGTCAGTCAACATTTTAAGCTTGCTAAAGCATATGTATTGTAAAATACACTTGCCATAGAAACAGCCAGGCATATGCACGAACACACACACACACACACACACACACATACATTATACATAATAGACATATTACACACATGCATATATATTTAAATATCAGGTGAAGAAAATATCAAGAGAAAACTGTATTTATTTATTTTACATTTGGTTACCAGGAAAATCTGTCAGGAGGTCCGGGGAGAAAAGCTCTACATATAACATAGATTATTGTAGTACACTTCACAGGTACAGATTAATAACACTATACTTATTACAGAGAATAAAACTAGGATAATAATACTTGACATTACACTGGTACAGGTGAATATCACTATGCTAATTACATAGACTAACTAAAACTAGGACGATAATACTTGACACTAAGCAGCAACTAAAATTCAGATGAGAAATAGTACACTATTCAGGTACAAGAATGAAACTCCTCAAACTGAGCAATCAAATAACATTTAGTATGATGTAGTATTATAATTATATAAAGTATACGCCAACTGTCTATACTAAGAATATGCAGTAATTGTTGAGAGGAAGAGAGGCGTATGAGGACTGAGACTTGCTAGATAAAGAGATATCCAGTGCCACAACATATAGTAGGAGTGCTTTGCTTCATTGCTTAGAACTTATAATGGAGCTTCATACTCTGGTCCAGCTGACATTGTCAATATCCTTATGAACAAATGTAGTGCCACTATCACCCCTTAGGCTTCTATTCACATCCCCAAATATCTAAATCCCTTACCCCCCCCCGACTTATCTCTAAAGATTATTTACTGAAAGTCCTAACCAGGACTAAAAATACTTCCTCCAAGGGACATGACAATATATCTGGTAGTTTAATTAATAGCATTAAACATGCCCTTGCAGACACTCTTCAGACTGTTTAACTTAAATTTAGCTATTGGTTTTGTCCATGATGAGTGGCACGCAGTAGTGGTGATGTCCCTCCATAGGGATGGTCTTATAACTGGTCCAAGTAATTACAGACCCATTAGCCTTACAAGCCTCATCTGCAAAGCCATAAAACATATTAAAACTCACCTCTTCAACTGTGATAAAGAATACTGTTAGACATGACCCTCAACAGTTTGGTTTTGATAAGGATACATCTTCCCTAGTTAATCTGGTAAATTACATTAAAAGGGTTATGGAGGCTGTAGATGATGGCCATGCAGTGCACATGGCATATGTTGACCTAGTTAAGGCCAATGACACCATTCCCCATTCTGCTATCATATAAAAGCTAAATGCTTTAAAGATCAACCCACATGTGGTAAGATAGATATCAAACTGTCTGAAAAAATAGAGCCCACACTGTGATTTGCAGCTGCCTCACCAGAAAGTATGAAAATAACCATTGGTGCCCTTCAGGGCTTGGTGCAGGGAAGTCTGATTTTGTTATTTACCTCTCAAACTTCCAAGTACAGAGCCAAGACCCCTGGCTAACAATGTTTGCAGACAATTACACAATGTGTACTGTTGTTATATCATCTTATGGCACCTATGTCTCCAGAATGAAATTTGCCCTAGTAAACTTTCAGTGTATTAAAAATGGGTTCAAATCATCATCATCAACCCCCTTTTTCCCATTTCTACATGGGTTCAGGCTGTTGTGTCACTTTATGCCATCTCTCCCTCTTCAGTGCCACTCTCCTAGCTTCTTCAACACTCATGCTTCATTGTTGCAGGCCTTTTCTCACACAATCCATCCAGCTCTTTGCTGGATACCCTCGTTTCCTCTTGCCTTCTTCCCGTCTGTCCCAAATCTTCTTCACCACATAGTCTTCTGTTTTACTGCACATAAAACTGAACCACCACAATCTGTTCTCTTTGACCTTTTCTGCAAATGGAGCTACTTTGTCTTCTGCTCTTATGTCATCATTTCTTTGTCAGTCTCACAGTGTGCATCCTACCACCTGTCTCAGGAACTTCACCTACATCACCTCTAGCTTCCACAAACTGCTGTGCCTTTACTGTCCAAGCTTCTGTACTATTAAGTAGTACTGTTCACACCACTGTTTAATGCACTTGCTTTTCAGTTTCTTTGTTATTCTTTTGTCATACACTACCCCGACACTCTGTGCCAGTCGATTGCAGCTCCTCTGATTCTAGCTTTGATCTCCTCCTTCTCCTTCTCCTCACCCACCCCTCACAGACACTTGAAGCTATTAATCAGTTCCACTATTTCCTTTCTATCTCAGTTTCCAGATTCTTCTGATTTCCCTCATTTGCTGCCACTACAACTGTGTTATCTACACTCAGCTTCACCTCATGTGCCTTCAGTTTTGCAATCCATTCCCCTACCCTTTGCTGAACGTCTTACTCAGAGTCTGCCTGTAATGCTACATCACCTGCATACAGCAACTTTGTTAATCTGCCCCTCTGACCTGTTTGCTAATGTAGTCCATCACCAGTATAAACAGCAGAGGGCTTAGACATGAACCCTGAAACGCACCCACTCCCACTGGGAACACCGCTGTGAGACTGAGCACTGTTTGTACTTGAGTCACTGGATCCTTGTACACAGCTTGCACTAATTCTACCTATGTTTCTGTGATTTCGAACCTCGGAAAATGGGCTCACAATGCTAAAAAGTGTAATAAAATTACTTTCGGTAGACAACCCCTCATCTTATCATACTGTCTAGGCAACAGACCTGTATAAAAATTAAAATGTACTTACGGGTCTAGGTACTTGGGGGATGGTAGCTCCCTCTCTTTTCTCTTTCTTTTTATCATCATGTAACAACAATTGTCAGGAAATCCTTTTATTTAGCCCAGCTAATTGCTGAGGGAATATCATCAAGGTCTAAAGATGTGATCACTTTCTTGTACTCAGCATCGATCAGGTCAATTACTGAGTGCAAAACGTCCTTTAAGATGTGTCTTACTAAACACAGCAAACAATTAGGAAGACTCCAAGGATTCCTAATGAGCACAGCCCTGAAGTCCCTGAGCTACCAGTAGTGGTTGGAGGATTTTTATAAGCTTTTGTGAGGAGGTCTCTGTCTCATTTATGGTGCCATTAGAGACCCAATTGTGGTAGAACTCATGTTTCTCCGCAAGCCCAATATTTCCACCAATATTAAAACCAGTGTCTTAAATCTTCCCCAGCACATAAAGCATGATGGGTGGACAGGTTTATAAACCAGTGCCTCCCAAACCTCTTGGAATAAACATTCCCTGCATGATAAGTAGTGCAATTTCACTATCCTCCTTTAAACATAACCTAGAAGACTGCATGGGTACCCATAAATTCAATCATGGATTGACCAGTATGGCCCTCCTGCAAAAAGGATTTGCTGTCTGACAGAGGGTCTGGCAAGACAAGAATGGTCATGAGACTCACTGTTACAATGTCTACGACTCTGTAAATCTGTCAAGAAAAGGAAGGAATATATTATGAGCTATTAAAAAAAAACTGCAAAGAAATATAAATAATTATTTTTATTGTATCAGTTAATGTAAATAGAACTATAAATAAGGTAAAGAGGTCACAGTTTATAAGTGTTATGAAAATATTAAAATGAGCATATGTTCTTTACAGAATATAAGATATCTAAATGACATCATAACTCAATAAAAACGAAGACAAACCAGAAAAAAGCAAAAAAGTGAACCAAAAACAGAAGAAACCAATCCCCCTGAATGCAATGAAGGTGCTCCAATACAGTAACAGTCCATAAAGGTACCAACGCCAGGTTGAAGGAACCACCAAAAGTTGTACAACCACAAACAAGTTTATTTAAGCGCTTTTTGTTTGCCTGATAGACAAACTTTTTCAGAAAGTCACAATCCACAGATTTACCATGCCTTAAATACTATGACATCATAATTGAATTAACAACAGTTATTAGCTTAACCAAAACTAATAAATGTATTAAAAGTGATCACTTAAAGTAGAAATGCAACCAGGCAAACTTACCTATATAACAATTTCAAAGTTAACACACTTTTAAAAATAACATCTCAAGAATAATACATAAATTCACATCCTGTTAGTCTGCCACATAAAATCGTATGTGATGTCTATTAATTGCAGCTATAAAATAAAAATTAAAAATTAGAACTGCACTCTCTAAAAATAGGCATCTTCACAAAGATAGTACACAATACATACACATAATACAACGAAGAGTTAATACAATAAAACCTAACACAGGGACAGAAGTCTCCATGGTGCACAAAAAACAAAATGACAGACTAAAGGGACAACTATTACAGTTGTGGAAATGTGAAACAGTTTTGAGCTTTGGAAGAAAGTTATATTCAGAGATAGCATTTATGATTAAAAGTCAATTATCATTAGTAGATGTAACAGCTACACTTCAAGGGAGGGCTGTAATATTTGATATCAAGAAGGGAAAGGAAGTACCAATGCCTATTGTAATACATATGTGTATGTGTGTGTATATATGTATACATATATATATATATATATATATATATATATATATATATACACACACACACACACACACATATATATATATATATATATATATATATATATATATATACACACACACACACACACACACATATATATATATATATATATATACACACACACACATATATACAGATCTATATATACACACACATGCACGTACATACATCAATAGGATATACAAGCATATTATATGAAGAAAGTAAGTTACAGCTAATATGAATATAGATGTAGGAGATTTTAACTGCAGGAAATCTACAGGTAACCTTAATCAGCTAAACTAAACAAGAAAAACAGCAAGTGCAATGACTGCAACCAGTCCACTCTAATATTTATTAAACGCTTTCCGTTCAGTTTTTAACCAGAACTTCTTCAGATAAAATTTGTTCAAAAAGAATTCTGTTTAAAACAGTTAGTCATATGACTTGTAAATAACCAATAATCTTACCTCTTCCCCTCTTATTTAAAATTAACCTTTTTTGTGCCAACTAAAACTAATCGCATACAGTGTTATACAACCACTTCACATATTAAAACATTTTAACATTTTTAACATTTCTTAACATTTGCTTTTCATCTTACCAAACTTTTAAGTTTTAATAATGTGTACAATAGAACACATGTCATTCTACCCTGGGTACTGGCAATCATACAACCCTATCTGCCAGATTAATTCAAGTCTTTCTAACATTAGAGAACATGGACCTCCTCTATTATCAGATGTTACCTGGTCAATAGCTCTAAATTTAAAACTATGACCCTGGTGAACTGATGTGTGTCAAGCTAAGGCATTTTCTAATTTACCCTTATTTATACTACATATGTGTTTGTATACACATTCCTTAAGTTTTTGGTCCGTCTACCCTACGTAGAATGCTGGGGACAACTGGCATTGAGCCAGATACACTATCAATTTAGAATTACAAGTAAACTTTTTTCCTGCATGGAACTTTTGGTTCCTTACTCAATACTTTTGGCCCACCTCCACGTATTTGCAGTAAGCACACATTTCACATTTAAACATCCCAGGATTCCTCACCTGCATACTATTATTCTCTAATTTGTTTTTAATGTTACATCCCCTCCTAAAAATCATGTGAGGGTATTCAACTAATTTTGTTGCAATAAATGAATCCCTAGTCAAACAATTCCAGTTTTTAAAAATAATACTTTTAAGGTCTTGTGCATCTAGACTATAGGGTGTAATATAGCAATAACCCACGTGGGTAATGGCGTGGTTTGGTCCCGAGGGCGAACATCTCCGTTGCTTATTTTAAAACTGTCTCGCTATGTTAAACTCATTTAACATAGCGAAACACTAAAAAAAAGCAACGGAGATCTTGCTTTCTCAGTTGCTTTTTTTAAAAAGCTATGTTAAATGGGTTTAACATAGCGATACAGAAAATAAGCAGTCTAATGGAAAAAGTCCGGGCGGCCGGACCTTTTCCGATGTACCTCTCGAGATACGACGACGCGCTGGCCAATCAGCGTGCACGTTTTGGGGGGGATCATGGTATAATAAAACGTATCCTATATTGGCTATTGTTACTTCTTATTTGTTTCCTTCTCCTATCGTCTCAGTCATGACTGGCAGATATAGATAGTTCTCCTAGGGTATAGGTATTCCCTTTATTTAAAAGTGGTTTGTAAATACCATTATTTCTTTTGGTTTTAACTTCCACTATTAACTTCAATATTAGCGAGTTTGGGTGCCCTCTTCTAAGGAACATTCCCTCTCAGGGTTTCACATCCTATCATAAAGTCTTCTTCAACTGTAACCATCCTTGCTGTTCTTACTAACTGACCTTTAATCACTGACCATTTCTGACAATAAGGGTGGGAACTGGAGAAATGTAGGAATGTGTTTGAATATGTGCTTTTTCTAAATATCCTAGCTATATACCTCCTTTGGTTTCTATCCTTCATCAAGCTTAATCAAGATGTTAAACTTTGCAGGGCCATAATGAAATGTGGCACATTAAAGTTGTGTAATGGTAAATAATTTAAATATGTTTAATGACATTTAACCCCAGCCCAATAGCACAGAGGTTAAGATGCAGGATTGTCAACAGGTAGTCCTGAGTTTCAGACCTGTTTGGGGCATAACTGTGCAGCAACAGTATCTGCATGAAAGAAAGGTCTGAAAATCTACTTCTGTAATATGCTGTGATTTCAACTTAAGGGCATCTAACAACAACAACAAAGGACATTTAAAGAGAAAAGTTGATTTTTTTATTACTTAGAAATATGACAGAAAAAGAATAAAAGAATAATAAAATCATGAGATGAGTTGGACTAGAAAAAGTGAGTCAGTAGAAGTTAGAAGTAATGTTTACAGAGGAAGTGAGATTGCTTTAGATGCATCACAAATTTATGAAACCATTATATAATTCATGAATATAGTGGTGGGATAATATGTGATCAATACGGAAGTTAGAAAACAACAAAAATACGACTGTGGTTTATGTATAAATAAATATAAAAGTGTATTATATACAGAGGAAATTATATCAGACAAAAAAGACCGAATATGGTATAAAAGCAGATGTATTCACTGAGAAAAAAGGCATTATCTTTTTTGGCATAGTTATAAGAACTGAAAAAAGGAAGATTGCTAGATGTGAGAGATAAAAATGGAATTTGTTTTTTGGTTCACAAAAATGAAATAATGAGGATAGCAATGAAATATGTGAAGGATGTTTATAAGAAGGAAGAAGAAAAACATGGTATTTCCTGTGGAGATTCCAAGAATAGCAAACATGAGGCTAAGAATTAAATATTATGGAAATATAATGGGAAAAATAATTAAAATAATGTAATAAAATAAGTTAATTAATATACTGCACCAAGGCCAGATGGATAAGGGCAAGACGTCTTATACAAATATGAATGAGCAATGAAGAAAATGATAATTAAAAGTGCTGAAGGAATAGAAGGAAATAGGGAGATACACTGAAGAAATATGAGAAGGCATAATGCACCACCATACAGTCTAAGAAGGAATCAGTACTGCAAAACTAAACAAGGATATACATTTTGAGACTCAAGAGCAGGGTCAGTCCACCCAGGCATTCTACTTGTATGTTTTATGAGAGTGAAGCTATAACATTTGGCAGTATTTCTTAGTAGTTCTCAGCATGCTAATAAAACTGACTGTTGTAGCCTTGTGTCCTCCCCCCAGCTAGTGCAGTAATCCTAACTGTCCAATAGACAGTATACATTTAATTCAAATCTCTGTGATTAAATTAACCATCAAGCAGCCCTCTCTGTGCTTTCTGTCTTAGTTTGTATCACTTGGAGGCCCACTTGTTTATTTGCATCTCTATACATTCCCCCTTCATTGCTAATGTATCTCCCTACTCTAATCTGCACAAACTGGCTACTAATAAGCAAGCCAATGTGAAGACACACTCCCAACCTTAATAAACTTTGCTGTCTCTTCTCTCCTTCATTTTACAGGTAGAGTTTTAATTATTACTTTCCAGCTCTGAAGCCTTCACTGATAGATTTCCACTGATTGCATCTCTGCTTTCGCTGGTTTCTTTGCATTCCACATGGTTTACACCCCTAGTGCTATCCCCCTCCCCAATACTAAGTATATATTAGAATCCTGCTGAGCATGGAACTATCTTTAAATTTCTAGTCTCCCACCAGGAAACAAGTGCTCTTCAGCAATTGAATTCTGCTTGCTGGTAAGCCATTAGACCTCAGGAATTTGTTTAAAGTGTTTAGATTTGTACAGAAACACTTACTTTTTGCTGCTCATTACTCTTGTCTTGGTGGGCTTTTCCCCACTCTGTTCGCCCTTGCTAACGCTCGGGCTTCTCTCCGCTCCCCTGCCCCCAATTCTCTCCCGTCCCCAATACATCTATATTTATAGTAATCACAGCCACACCCACAGCTCAACCTCACATCACCTCCACCATCACCTCAGATCACATTACACCACACCAACTTGCACCACCTCAAAATACTCCCACCCACTCTTATTCCCACTAGCCATTATTTATATCACCCCACACTACTTACCCATCCACATATAGTGCAACTCTATAATTTCTATCCAGACCTCCACCTAGAACCAACTTAAACTTTATAACCATTACTATCACACAACTAAGTCTAGTTTGTCTTCTCATAATTCTTTATAACTCATCAAGTTATCACTGTAGCAATATCCCTAAACTTAGTAGCACAACACTATATTATGCACTATCATATACAGACACCGCACATTATAATATCTGCCCACAATTGTTCATTAACTACATAACAGACCAATTCAGAACTAAACACATATGCTCTCATTCCTACTCCAAAAAATCACAATACTTCTCACACTCATCACCAAACTCCAACATCTGTATCACCATTTTAACACCAGGCACACCATAAGTGGGGATATCCATCCCAACCCAGGGGCAAATCCATCCTGTCCAAAACAAACTGCTCCAACACAAATGTCAGAACATAACACCCCCACTATTTTCATCCCTGGGCAAATCAACAGCAGCAAAACCAACCATCTTTTAATGCTAAATATTAATATTAGAAGTATCAAAAATAAAATACCTGAACTCCAGGCCACAACTGCACACTACTCCCCAGACATAGTTGCTTTAATGGAAACCTGGTTAAATAAAAACATAGCTAACTCAGAAGTTCTCCCTATCAGCTACAATATCATTAGACAAGACAGACCACTCTGTAAAGGGGGTGGAACTGCCTTACTGTATAAGTCCAACTTAACTGTACATCAATTACCAAACTCCTACCCCTCCCTCAATAATTGGGACATACTTATCTCACAACTTCAACTTCACCCTAAAAAGGTCATCACCACAATTGTGATCTATATTCCACCTGGTAATACACCTGCTAGCCTTGAAGATGTCTTATCCTGGTGTTCTTCCACATACTCACAAGAAACCCTTATTCTGGGGGATTTCAACCTAGATTGGTTCACCTGTATATCAGAACCACCAAGTAATCTAATAAATCTCCATGGCTACCAGCAGCTAGTCCAAATTCCAACTAGATGTGATAAAAAATCTAAAAGGGAATCCATCCTTGACTGGGTCCTATCTAACAACCCCACATTATACCCCCACACAGGCAGTCTCCCAGACACCTTAAGTGACCACAACATAATATACCTTATACGTAGTAGAACAAGCATATACAACACCACTAACTATAAATCCACTAGAAACACAAAAAAAATTCTCTCCTGGGGTCCTCAATACTTTACTCTGTAACTGTTAACTGGACCCCCCCCCCCAAAATCCCTCCCACTTGACCAGGCTATAGTATATTTCAACAAAACATTTCTACAACACCTAGACACTGTTGCTCCATTGTGCAAAATCAAAGTTAGAACCTCTACAATCCCCTGGCTCAGTAAAGAAACCAAACAAATCCTCAAGTCCAGAAACACTGCCTGGCTTTACTATCAAAAACCAAAGAAACACAAAGCCTAAGTACCAAGAACTGTGCAACCGTGCAAAAAAATGCATTAGGCTGGACAAAAAATCCTACTACACAACATTACAAACTAAATACCAACACAACCCCCAAAAATTTTGGAAAAATGCAAACAAGCTACTAAAACCCACCCAAAAGGCTACCCCCAAACCAACCACCCCTGACACCAAAGGTCCTATCAAAACACAATTCAACTCCTACTTTGTGAACTCAATTCTATCCTTAGTATCACAAGACAGTTCCTAATTTACTGCCCCCCCAACACAAATAACACTAATATAAGCTTTACTCTCAAAACAGTTTCCACCACTTCAATCAAGAGCATGCTCTCTAAACTAAAAACCTCATCAACAGCAGCCGACCTACTCCCCAGCTATTTCTTGAAACTCACAGCAGATGCTATTGCTATCCCAATCTCCACTCTCATAAACAGATCAGTTGTTGAAAACTATGTGCCCAAACTCTGGAAAATATCCTATGTTACACCCATACATAAAGGCGGGACCTCCACTGAACTTAATAACTACAGACCCATTGATTTACTCTCCCCCCTGACTAAAATCCTAGAAAAATACATCCATACCCAGGTGCTAAAATAGCTCCTAGACAGCAACATCCTGTCACCTACTCAGCATGGTTTCAGACCTGCCCATAGTACCACTACAGCCCTCCTCTGCTTCACACAGTAAACCATCTCAAAAATGAAAGCCTGCAGGTGTCAACTCTTTTTCTGGATATGTCCAAAGCATTTGAAACAGTCTCGAACCACATCTTGCTAAACAAACTAAACCAGTACCACCTATCTAATTCTACTCTTACCTGGTTACAAAGCTACTTCACTGACAGGTACCAAGCTGTGAAATGGGAAAATTCTCTCTCTCCTCAGCTGCCCATAACTATAGGAGTCCCACAGGGTTCTATCTTAGGACCACTACTATTCACAATCTTCACGAATGACCTCCATACCTCCACACAGCATGCTTCTCTCATTCAGTATGCAGAGGATACTACCTTAATCTGTGCTGCACAAAACATTCCCACCCTCGTGCAACAACTCAACTAGCATTCTCTGACGTTGAAAACTACCTTACCAAAGCCCAATTTATCCTCAATCCAAAGAAAACTCAGCTTATGATTATAACCAGTTCTAACAAAAACACTGATAACAGTCAATTCACTATCTACTTCACAAATGCTACTCCAATTGCTTCAGTGGCACAGGCTAAGCTATTGTGAATAACTATAGACTCCCACCTAAAATTTGATAGTCATCTCAACTTAACTATTAAAATGTACATGCCAAACTGGGATCACTCTACAGTATCAAACCATTTCTTACCAACAACACAAGATCAGCCATTGCTCGCTCCCAACTTCTATCCACCCTACTCTATGCATCTCCCATTGTGACTAATCTCAACAAAACTGAACTAAGCAAAATGGAAGCCTGACATAACAGAATTGCCCTCTTTGCTGCAAATTGCTCATATAGAAGTCATCACTGTACTGCTTTGAGACAGCTCCACTGGCTTGAACTGCCCAACCTCCTAACCTACAATCAGCTCTGCCTCTGTCATTCTATCTATTACCTCCCCAATAAGTGTCCTGCCCTCAAAAACCTAGTACAACATCACTCAGCCAAAAGGCCTCTTAGATCATCAGCAAACTACTACTGGAAGTCACCAACAGCTACAATAGCTTTGGAGACAGACTATATAGTAGTTCAATGGCTAAAAAATGGAACTCTCTCCCCACTAGCATACATAACACATTGTCCAAAGCCTTATTTAAAAACCTCATTAGGTAACATCTTAAGCAAAGTTGGCAGTGCCATGATTGCTCCCCAGGCTAGTGAAAGCAGATAAGGTACACATACTAAATCTAGAGTACTTGATAATAGTTTTCATTTTTACTAACAAACACTGGCTAATCTACAATGTATGTACTTTACCTGTGTACTATGTATGTATTCTACCTATGTTCCAAATTTCAGCTGTACACCACAAATCTATTAATTACCTTTATTTTTAAATTAATATTTTTTGTTTGTTCTCTCCACTGTAACTGTCGATGTGCTGCATACCACTGTAAAAACATGTCTGTTGTAATTTGTGTGTATACTGATCATGTCTAAATATCAAATGTATCTGTAATTTTTCTATGTGGAGCTTTTCTCCCCGGGTCTCTGCTGAAAAAGGGCCTTTTCAGCTCAGTCAGACACCCCCGGTTAACAAATGTAAAATAATAAATAATTAAGCTTACATATAAAATGAAAGTGACAAAATAATCTTTGAAGCTGGATTGATAGAGGTGTACTTTACTGCAAAAAAGTACATTATGTTGGGGTGTATATAGCATCAATATGCCTATTTTGAAATGAATGTTGGAATAAAAATAATGAAGGTAAAATAAGAATTATGCTATGAAAAAATATATGAAATAGACTGAAATTATGTAAGAAGTGTGAAAAGAAAAATATGTTATGATAGTAGAAGGATTCGTGATATTTAAGTAAAATAAAGTTATGTAAATTTAAAGCGGGAAAAGGTTAGACTAAAAGGAAAGACTGGTATGAAAAAATATGAATAATTATTATATGTAGTCTTATGACCGATACAGAAACTGAGCTATAAAACAGAGAAAGATACATTTTGGAAAGGCTTATTAGACAGCACACTTTATATGGGGCTTACACTTTAAAAACAATCAGATAAGGACCAAATGAAATATAAGAAATTTAATGAAAGGTCTAGTTGACTAATGGATAATTGAGCATGAAATTAATTTGGGAAAATTCTGAGTTGGAACCTTGGATGTTTTCAAAAATGTCTGATGCTGAAATAATTATGCATGGGAAATATGACAGTATTGTAAACAAAGTAAGGGAGGTAGCTCATCGGGTTTTATTTGCAGTTTTGTCAAAAAGTGCAATTGTACTTGTGAAGAACTGTTATACATCACATGAGATTATGATGTTATAATGCGAATGATTAAAAGATGGTTGTGGAAGAAAGAGTGGCAAGGCTAAAATGAGAACTGTATTCTATTACTATTTATATTTATGACATTTTACATTAATTTAAATGCACATACCTTATTATATGAAGAAAGATTGTTATAGTATGTAAATGTATTTTGAGTAATAAATAAAAAATAAAGCCTCTTCCGTAAGTGCAATGTGATCTTTTAAATCTGCATAAACTACCACCAACTCTGTTAAATGAGACATCAGTTGAACCTCTCATCTGAAGAATGGATAACATCTGAGATGTTACAATAATAAAGCTCTCAATAATGTAAAGCTAATGGTAATGCAAGAGAAAACAGACAAATGAAACAGGAAAAAAGAAACAGAGTTAAAAGATGAGCTTGTATACAAGGTCTAAAAGTTTCAATCAATTCTCAAAAAAAAATTCGGTCTTCCATTCATTTATAACAAGCAGTTCAGACAGTTAAGTGAAAAATAATATAGAAGTGTTTAGAAACATAATATTAATTCTAAGCTGACATGTTTGTACACAGAAAGGAACACCTTTATTATCATTATTGTTCCAAAAATTTACATCCAGAAATGAGTCCATAAACAATGGCCTTAATAATAAATTTATCAACAGAAAACAGACAAAAAATTTTTTTTCTTTATGTTTGATCTGGATTAAATAAAATCTTGTTTTTTTTCTATAACTAAATGTAAAACTAATCACTGTTAAAGTATTTTTTGTATTATTCTACCCCTTTACCATAGAGGATGGTAACATGTTGGATTTAAATATTATGGCATTTATGTACTTGTGTCTCTTTACATCACTAACTGTAATATATTCTTATGCATTAACATACAGACACACATATACGTTTATATACATAGATAGATAGATAGATAGATAGATAGATAGATAGATAGATAGATAGATAGATAAAATAATGGACATATTTGCCATGATATAAATTGGTAAAATGGGGTCATTTAGTTTACCCCATTCCATAATGATGGCAGAGTAATCTTAAATGTCATTCATTCACCAGAAATGCATGCTACAAAGCAAAATTAAGAATTTTTATTAATTGGAACTATTGTGTGCAGCATCGCAAAACAAGCGGAGTCCCAAGACAGTAGGGCTGGCTGCATAACAAAATACTATGGCAAATAGAACAGCATTGTGTGTGCAGTGTCTCTCGGGGTTCTTCCCAAAGTGATGCAAAAAGTAGTTGAGTACTGCATATCTAGGCATTTTCACAGGATCTCTTCTCCTTTTACCTGCAGCAAGGCATCCTTGCATCAGTCTTGTAAGGTTTAGAGTACCATATTGACCTGGTATAATGTAAACTTTCTGATAATGACACATGGCACTGTGTTTATTTAAAGGATCGCTATGGGCATAAACTTGAATAAAACATATATATATATATATATGTGTGTGTGTGTGTGTGTGTGTGTGTGTGTGTGTGTATGAACATATAGATAATTTTTTACTGTGTTATAAGGTTCTATATAATCTACATTTACCACAAACACTTTAGCTACTTATAACTAATTTTAAACTTTTTCTATCCTTGAATGCCTCATGGGGCAGACATGACATGATCTTGTTTTCTGGAAAAGCTAATTCTTGACTATAATGCATTAAGAGGGCACAAATGATGAGATTATGTTTTACTCTGCATCAACAGATTAGAATAACATGCACTTAAAATGGGAGTAATGAGAAATACTGTCAAAGTTTAAGAATTTCCAGTACAGAAAAGAATTACCAGGAACCTAAATGTATTCACGCTTGCATACCTTTTTCATTCATCTTTACACCATATATGAAAAGTTCTTGCAAAAGATAAAGACATAACTGCTATATCACTATTTTTTTTTTAAAAGTGCTATTTTGTAAGTTTCAGATCCTAACTTTTCTCCATTATTTAACCAGAGTGTCATATTTACTGGATTGTGAAGCTCAGCTAATAATTATCGGGTTTATTCACCTTCAGACGACAAAAGGCTTAATAGGATAATAGACCCATTGAATGGTGGGAATACAGTTTTGCAGGAAAGCACAAAGTCAAATAGTTGTTAATACTGACCCTGAATACCTTTAAGACATCATTGGGCATGGAATAACAAAAAAGAGCTATGGGTAACTTGTTATTTGTGTTTTCCTTGGCATAGTGCTTTCAGATATGTTAGGCAAAATAAAATAAGAAAAACAAATGCTTAAAGAAACTGCGTTTATACATCATTCGCCCACATCGCATACACACTAAGGAAGCTGACAAGGGTAGAAATGTCATAAAGAGGGAGAAATTGCTAAGTAGCTTATTTTTTTATTTTATTTTATTTATTTACTTTGTAGTATGTGAAAATAAGCGGACTATTCTTCAAAGAAAAAAATGCACCCTGGATAAAGAAATAATTGTATTCAGAGTGCAGCTGTCCTTTAACTCATACTGAAAAACAATTATTAAACCAAGCACTCTCCTTATGGGAGACTGTAATTACTCTTCCACAAACTGGCACACACTACTAATAAGAAATGTGTACAAAGATTCCTTGATTTTGTTAGCACAAGTTACCTTGATCAGATAGTCCCTTTTCCCACTAGATGTACAAATCTACTCAATCAAGTGCTTACTTACTTATTCCCTGCTTGTACTCCCTCTTTCACTTCTCTACATCGTTAAATCCAAACACCAATAGTTTGTCTTCCCCCTTATGACTCAAGCCACATACCTTAAGAATTCAGCTATTCTCAGGGATTACTTTATGCTAAGCATTCTATCTCTCAATGACATCATCAATAATCATGACAGGGCCAAATCCCTAGTTCACCATATGATGTCATGACATATTGTTTGAATTTGACTCTAGATGACAGCACTAAGTTCTATGTCTCCATCTAACACAAGTATAATGATAAGTACAAAAACATGTCCTATGCCCAGTTATAAAAGGACTTGAGTATGGTTAGCAAAATAAAGTACAAGGCCAGATCTGAATTTAGAGTTGCCATTGCTGCCAAAGATAATCAAAACACATTTTGCATTAGAAAAAAGTAATGTATCTTTCAGAACTGCACTGAGTTAATATTAAATGTTACAACTTTCTCTGACCCTGAAGCCACTGCCAACATCCTCTCAGACAAATTTACTTCTAACTTCACCTTACTTACTCAAGCCCTTGTTTTCCACAATGCTGCCCCAGACAATATCCCACCAGTGACCACTCTTTAGAAAGTTCTGCCCACCTTCTCCAAAACCAAATTTACCACCACCACAGTAGGTCCCAGTAGCACCTCTGGCAATCTTCTAGTCAGTGTGAAACATAGCTTAGCTCATCCTCTACTAAACTGACATGAGCTTCTCCTCTGGTTATGTTCCTGAGACTTGGAGACCTTCCATCGTGGTGCCACTACATAAAGGAGATCATATTTCCGGCCATTATACCATTTGCAAGGTAAATTTGCAAGGTAATGGAATACATTCCAATATAACTCATAATAACTAAATATGCAATTGTCACATAAGCAATGCTTATCAATCTGGGTTACCAGAAGATGGACTGTGCCTTCTCAACCTAGCTGAATTCTTCAGAATGATTACTGGTGCCTTTTAGATTGTCCACTCTAAATATCTGGCCCTGGCTAAGGCCATCAACACCATTTTTAATGAGATATTATCAATAAACTCATAAGTTTGTAGGTGTTTATTAGGCTAACAACCACAAGGGCCTTTTTAAGCCTAGCCATGTATCTGAAATCCCTGACAAGTTCTGATACCCTTGATATGTGTATGCACACAAGTGTGTGTTGCCTTTGAAGTTTCAGACATAGCTAAAGAATGACTTGTGGTTAACTTTGGCCTGGGAGGCCAAATTTACCTCAAATTTGGCTTTGGTAGACTATTTGTCCTCTGAGTTGTTTGTTTAGTTTGATGAGAGTGCTTTTATCCTACTGGGTGCTGCACCTCCTAATGTTTGCTATGATTTTCTTCCTTCTGTTATACAGCCTACTGATTTTGTGGTTGCACTAGGGTGGCATGGTTTTTTTTGTTAGATCTGTGCTTCTCCCTGATGGGTATAGCTGCCTCTATGCAGCTATTAACATGCTTTTACAGGGTTTCTGTGAATAGTTCTGTATAGGCAGCAGTGTTCTCAGGGTTTATGGGAACTTGAAATTTTGTCAGATTATCACTTAATAGCATAAAGTTAGATTTGGATTAGTTCCTGAATATTCCAGGTTTATCTGAAGGTCCAGGATTTATTTTTACTTCAAAGGAGACCATTTTGTGATCTGACATTACCAGGGAAGACATTGCAGTAGGGGGTGTGCAGCACTCTCCCATATTCTTGACGACCAGATCCAGTATGGTTGCACGTCGGGTCTGGGACTGTCTGGTCTGTGGAATATATGTCTACAAAATCCAGAAATCTCTGTGCCTGTGTGTTTGCTGTCATATAAGATTTCCATTTAATAGTGGGATAATTAAAGTTGTTTATGAATATGGTATTGGGTTGGATGGTGAGTGTTTCCAATAAGTTTAAATGCATGGTATGGGTTTCCCGGGTCATACAGAGGGACCTACAGCTTGCAAGAAAGTAGTATTGAATTTTTCCTATGGTGATTTGAACATGGAGCAGCTCAACTGCACTGTCCTGTTTGACCAGTCTTGAGGTATATTTAGTTCTTGTATAAATCCAGATACTTCCACCTTTAGTCCCTGTCTGTGTAATAGCTGGTCTAAATGTGTGGAAGGTTTTATAACCTTGTACTGCTACTGTGCTCTTCTTAGCTTTAGACCATGTCTCAGTAACTGCACAGATGTCAGCATTCTCTAGGGTGAAGAGAGTTTCTAGGAAGTAGAGTTTTTTTGTTTAGACTCCTAGCACTGAGCAGTAATACCTTTAGATTTTCTTGGTTTGATTTGCTATGTCTTTCAGTCTGGCATTGCCTAAAAAAGGCACTATGGGGGAAGACAATGTTTTAGCTAATATTCAAAAGCCTAGAGGGGAGAGGTGCAGACCTTCCCTGGCAAAGCAGAGTGGTCTGTTAACCATCTTCTTCTTGCTGACAAATATTGCACCCCCTTAGAATGACACCACAAACAAAGCTAATTATTAAAGACAGTCAGCTTTTGTTTGTATTGTGACATTATCCTTGGAGAAGGTAAAATGCTGCTCAATACTAGGCTCATGCCTGGCTGAGACACATATTGCAACAGCTCCATGATATCTCTTTTCATATAGTCTAGGGAGGCATGTCTCAGGTCATTTACTCCCACATGGACTATGTCTGAATCATACTGGTACTTGTGGTCCAATGATCTGAGTGTGTGTGTAATGTGGCAGATCCCAGCCTCTGATAAGCAAATGACCGTGACTTTCTCCTTACTCAGCCTGGTGACAGGCACATCGGTGTGTCTCACAATGGAGTCTCCAATGACCAGAATGTTGGATTGTGTTATGGCTTGCCTTATGGGTTTAGAAGTACAGGCTCCATGAGATGTGGCTCTATGTGTTGATGTGGATAATGTTTGGGGCTGCTGAGGTATCTTTTATGTGCACATCATATAGGAGGTCTTTGAGGTTTAGGAAGGTAACAGTTAAGTTTCTCAGCATATGTGGGTCTATATGTCTGCTTTGAATTTGGTGCAGCATGTGCACTACTGACAACCTTATAGACATTAGGAGTACTTTTATATGAGAGCTTTGCCTCGAGTGACATTGTGTAAATACATCTTTCATGTGCCGTATCAGTTTGTTTAAGAATTAACTGGTTGTCAGTAAACATGAGGCAATGTCTACATTGCCTCAGGATCCCATATCCACCACGCTGGTAATGGAGATAGTGGGAATGTTCATATCCATGGCAACAGACTCTTTTATTATTGATTAGACATCTGGAGTGAGAATATAAAGCAATGTCAGGAGTACCCAGTTTGCAACTCCAGGGACATGCTTGTCTCTGCAAGCTAGTTGTCCTGTGTGCAACTAGGTATTGGAGAAATTTCAATCATGCTTTTACAGGATAAATGTCACTGAAGGTGTCTGTGTCTGCACAGGGCACTGCTAAACACTTAGGTTCATAGATTCATAGGTTCATAGATTAGTACTAGGCTAACAGCCCTTCTGGGCCATTTTAAGCCTAGCCAATTACCCCATGTGAGAATCAAACCCTGTACCTTGTAACTGTAAGGTAAACACCTTAACCATTATGCCAAGCTCCCACCCCTGGTGGGAAACTAATCCACCACCACTTGAGGGGAAACTAATATGTAAACCCTGAAAATTTAAGAATGAAGTATATAGTCAGAGACAAATCAAGCAATACTTACTGAAAACAAATAATTAGCTTGTCAAGAATGATAAAAGGGGGGGGGGTTGCATGAATGGCTATTGTCTGGTTACTAGTAGTGCTGGTCTCACCACAGCTTCACTCTATTAGGATACAATGCTCCTTTGCTACTTCTCTTACCAGAAAAAAAAAACATTAGCACCATTTCCAAAATAAGAAGCAGACCACAGCCTGTTTGGTGATCCACAGTCTTGTTCCATATGTTGTAAGGATATGCAGGCTTGTTCTAGCCTTTTCCTGATAGATGTCTTCAATAGCAACCAGACCAATTAGAACGTCAAAGCACAGACACTCAATGTCCAACCAGAAATAGTCAGTAATCAGTGCACACTGCTCCTTCTCTCACCAGAAGCAGAATATAAGCACAAATTCCAAGCTGTCACCTATGAATCAGTTATTAGGCTTTTTGGTGATCAGCATTCTCCAGGAAATAATGTCCCCATGTTCCTTGTCTCACCAGGAGAACAGAAGCACTAATCCAAAGATGACAACTGAGAGGCAGAATGTGGGCTCTCCATTAACTCGTCTTGCAATAGAAATTTAAAGGTAAGATGAAAAAAATGGGTTAATATCCTAAGCACTGCAGTGTACAGTAAGCCGTTAGATATGAAAAAGGGGATAACTTAAGCTTTAGCTGTGTAAGTGGACAGATGCTAATTTTAAGAGCAAGATAGACCGAAAGTGGTTCCTCACAGCAAGAGGTTCTCCGGTTCGATTCTCGGCTGGGGTGCCTTCTGTGTGGAGTCTGCATGTCCTCCCTGTGGTTGTGTGGGTTTCCTCCAGTTTCCTCCCACATCCCAAAGACATGCTGTAGGTGGATTGGACACTCTAAATTGGCCCTAGGTGTGAGTGTGTGCATGTGTGTGCCTTATGTGGAAGGTTGGGCACCGGGCTTGCAACTCAACACTATAAAACTCCACTGCCAATCATGAGCGGACAGGTGATCCGCTGTGGCGACCCCTAACCGGGAAAAGCCGAAAGAAGAAGAAGATGAAAAAGAATAGATTGAAAGTGGTTGGGCACTTTTGTATTCTGGTTCTATGGAATACAGTGGGATGGCCAATAAATTAAAATAGCTGAAGGGGAGTGATTTCACAAATTGATAATTTTGTACTTTCTCACAACAGCCAGTGAATGGGGAGAGGGAAGGAGATATCTGGTCAAATTAAAATAAGGGGCAGACTACTAGAAAGGCAGTTGTGTTTAAGACACAACAGCAACAGGCTGGGAGGGTGCGAACAAAATTAAAAAAAATGTCTGTGTGACTTACAACAGACACAGCTGTGGTGGCTTTTCTAAGTTTTAATACACAATTAAAAGCAGAATACAAGTAAAACACAATGTAAAGAAAAATCACAGTATACAAAATAAAGTAATACAAGATACAAGAAAGTAAAAGCAAACTAACCTTTCCCACACAGTAAGTTGTGACAGAGTCTGGGTAAGTTTTTCCAGTAAAGCTGAGCTTTACTCCTGTATTATTCACTTGATTTTTAACTAACTCACTGACAGAGGGACCACCTATTAAAGGCTGGAGGAACCACTTCTGATCAAAAAATTTCACTAGTGGTGCCCCACACATTTTTGTCCTGGGTCCCTACAGTTTGGCATCTATTTCTCTAATGTGAAGATGGAGGCCAAGACACTATGGATGACCAAGTGTTTTGGTGCTGTTCTGAGCACTCCTTCTAATACTCAAATGCTCCAATAAGGTCTTGATGAATCCATCTACTGTTGCAAGGTCCTTGGGATCATCCATAATGCCACAAAATGCAGTGCTCTTTTATTTGGAAGTCAAACTTCACAACTTCATACCATATCAGTATTATTTCCCTCAAAACTGGCACATATATTATAAATCTGGATACATATATTGGCAATGAGTCTTGTTCTGACCACCTGTCTCTGTTTAGTTAGGAAGTCATGGTACACAGCATATTCCATCTCTGGGGTATCACTTTACTAAACACCTAATTCAGTTTAAAAGGCTTGAAAGAGTCCTAACTCAGAAAAACGATGGTTTGAGCACCCTGAACTACTCTGATAGATTAAAAGCCTTCCCATTATACTTTATTTCATACAGGTTTTGTTACATGATCACCACTTGGCTTCCTGTGCAGTGAACAATACTACACGTTTTACTCAATTCCACCTCCACAGAGCAAGCAGTTACATGAATAACTGCACCAAAAACAACCCTCATCATTACATTAACAGCACTTGATGGCATGATATATATTTAACCTAACACAGTTCCTAGTTTTGTAATAGATTCCCTTTCCTATAAAACAGTACTACCCTGGCTACTTTTAAATTTGGCCCCATTAAGTACGAGTGGTCACAAGCTTATCACTTAACAATGTGACAGTAGCATTTCTGTTACAAACAAGTGATGTCTTAGAATTTCTCTGGTTTAACTGTCTAAACTTGTGAAAGTGGTGTAATTACCTGTTTAACTACCTACTTAATGAGTATACTTTTAGGAAATTCAGTGCAAAGTGACATTTAAATCATGCTGTACAGACTGCACTATCCAATGAATGAAACTTCCCTCGATCCCAGGGACTGCCTCTACTGTCAACATTACTGTTATTATAGTCTTATCACCAGATTCCTGACATCAGATTTCTGACTATATTAAAATGTCTGCAGTTTAATAATGTAATGTGTTTTGATAAGCCATCAGACAAATAGGAAATTTCTAATAAAACAAAGAAAAAGCTGTGCCAGCAATTAGCAAATCCCAACCAAAAGGAAAAAAGAGAGATGAAGCTAAAATGTAACAGCCTGAAATTATATGTAGTGCTTTCTTCTCTGTATATTCTGAAATTTCTTCAGAAGGACACAAATTATAAACTAGTGATTTAAATAAGAACAAAGTCAAAGTCACATAAAAATTAAAAATAGTTAAAGGTATGATAATTAAAAATGAGTAAAAAGAAATCGGTTAACTAAGTTCAAGCAAATAAAATCCCATGGTGTACAACGGCAAACTCAAAAGATGGAATGTAAGTATGTATTTAAAAATTATCTAACATTTTTTTAATTCTAAATCAGGTTTTGATAAATATTTTGCATGCAATCTAAGCTACCATTTCAGCTCTTTTGTTTTCATACCTGCATTCAAGCTTCCCCATCTACTATTATAGTCTATAAAACCACCAAACATACATTCATAAGATTCTACTGATTTTATCCACGTGGAATGGGAAACTCAGATGACATGCTAAACCAAGTATTCTTTTTTCCCCCGTGAGGCTGTTTGAACTCAGAGTTAGTATATTTTAGCTGGGTGGTGAGAGTGAAGAGATGACAAACCTCCACATACTGCCCAATATCTTTTCATTTCCTAGCTGAATTTACATTCATTGAACTAATGCTGATAAATGAAAGTTCATTTCTTCTGTGTTCTTACACACAACCTTACTTCATGAAAAAGCAGAGGAAATATTTCCAAAAGAAGCAAAATCCCTAAAACAAGAACTTGGCCCAACTTCTATTAAAATTTAGTACTCATTCCTTTAATCTCAGTTAAAGCATGGCAGTCATACATTTTGTTAGGGGAATATTGCTGAGATACTGGAATAAGGATCATTTTATTAATTTACAACTGTTACAACTTGCATTTTATAAAAAATCTAATGCCTGATAACCCCACTCCTCACATAGTTCACTGACTAATGACTCCAGTCTTTAAAATGTAATCCATCCCTCTGATTGACTATCCCACTGTGAGTGTCATTATTTGAAACAAAGTTACCAAGGTAGGTGATATACTGCTCTCAATACCTGCTGTCCAGGTGAATTTCATGCAGTACTTGTGCATCTGCATGTCTGTTTTCTCTCATGACCTCTTATGTGCTGATAACTCAGTTCCCTAACCACAGTGTTATGAAAGGAATAACATATATCACTACTTACCATGACAATCGGTCTTCAATATGGCACTCTACAGTTAAGTTTTCTGCTGAGTTCTCTCCAAAAATCATCTTTGCAGCTAGTTCATTTCTAAGCACAAGCCTTCACATTCTCTTCCATGCATAACAGTGTGTTTCTTTGTGTGTATAAGGTGGCATGTTGAGCTTAAGAGTCCCAAGTTCCTGGCCCCATAAAAAATGAAAACATTACATGAAAAAGCAAAGAAAAACACATCAGCAAAAATTTGTAAAATTAAACTACTAATACTTAGAGCCACACAAGAAGACTACCAAGTCATACAGGAGAGAGAAAGTCGATAAAAAAAGTATCCCCTGCATGCAGCTCCTCCAAAGATCGCTGATGTTAGTGGCAGTAGCAGGCAGGTCATCATCGGCATTGAACATAATTTTAGGGTGTATCCACATGGGGATGGACCACAGAAACAGTGAGGTAATACCCCCATTCCATTTAGTTTTGGCCAAACCACATGCTGAGCATGAGCATAGTCCAGAAGGCCTTGAAACAGAATGATGTTTCAAGGAGTCTGGAGAATAGCCACCCAAAATGTGCATGAAATGGAAAGGAAGCAACAGAGCCAGAGGATACTGTACTGGAAATGTGTATTAGAAGGAGAGGAAAAGATTGGACCAAATGATACAGTACCAGAAACATGCATTAGATGGAGAAGAAAAGACAGGATCAGAGAATACACTACCTCAAACATACATGAGAAGGAGAGGAAATGATAGGATCAGAGGATGCATTATCAGAAACATGCATGAGATGGAGAGGAAAAAGAAGTTGTGTCTTACCAAAACGTTCCATCTGTATTGTTGATCCTCGTTCAGTCATTACGCATGGGTATCAGTTTCAACCGCGGAACCAAGCCAGACATTTTCCAAGCTCGCGTGAGCTTCAAACTCTCAAGCTAAACTCTTACCCACAATCCCCCTCTCCCTATTACCTCAGATTGAGTTTGCAAGTCAAAGAAGGTAGAAGCTATCTCTGGCAAATAACCTCAGAGAACCGGATGGTGAGATCCACTAGAAACCACAGGAGGGGGAAGGAGGGAAGGTCATAATGACTGAACGAGGATCAACAATACAGATGGAACATTATGGTAAGACATAACTTCTTTATCTGATATTGTTAATCCTCGTTCCTTCCTTATGCATGGGACAGAGTCCCCAGCTACCTCTATTCCTGGGAGGCTCTCATGGAAGGACATTCCTGAGCACCATAGAACCGAAAGATGCTCTTCCCCTGGAGGCCAAATACAATTTGTAATGATTGATAAAGGTATGAGGAGTAGCCCAAGTTGCAGGTGCACAGATGTCATGTAAAGAAGCTCTGGCATGGAAGGCAGCAGAAGTTGCCACTGACCTTGTCGAATAAACTTTCATGGTAGTAGACAATGAGATATTATGTTGTGTATAAATGAAGGTCACACAGTCCTTCAACCATCTAGCTAATGTGACCTTAGCAACAGCAGATCCTAATCTAGGTCCAAAAAAGGCCAAAAATAAATGGTCAGATTTACGAAACGATCTAGTCCTGTTTAAGTAAAAACAAATTTGCCTGTGGATATCTGGGGTATGTAGGCAATACTCTCCTCTCTTTGAATGATTGGGAAAGAAAACTGGCAATTCAATGGTTTGATTAATGGACATTTGAGAGATCACCTTTGGCAGAAAAGATGGATCAGTTCTCAGAGACACTCTATCTCTATGAAAAATCAAGTATGGACTCTTGATACATAACGCTTGGAGCTCAGAAATATAGATTCATAGATTCATAGATTCATAGATTAGTACTAAGCTAGCTGCCCTTGCGAGCCATTTTAAGCTTAGCCAATTATCCCTTGTGAGACTCAAACCCTGCACCTTGTGTTTGTAAGGCAAACACCTTAACCATTAGGCCACCCTCCCAACCCAGGCAGAAGTAATGGCGACCAAAAACAAAGTTTTCCATGACAAATGCTTGAGATCGCAAGAAGAGGCTGGTTCGAAAGGTGGCATTGTCAGAGCTTATAGAACTAATGATCAATCCCATGGTTGAATAGGTTCTCTAAAAGGTGGCTTCAGATGATTCACACCTTTTATGAAGGTCTTGCACAGTTTGTGGGACATAATATAGGAATCTTGGACACCCTCATGAAAATTAGGCATTGCAGCCAAATGAACGATAATGGTAGAGGCCGATAGACCTGATTGGAAAAGGTCAGCCAGATAGTCTAGTATTATCGACACTGGTGCTGAGAAGGGATCTACTTGTTTATCTTTCAGCCAACAGGTAAATCTTTTCCACTTGCTCAGATAAGTAATTCTAGTGGAAGACTTATGAGATGCAATGAGAATGTCACGCACTGGTAAAGAAAGATCATTCTGCCTGGCAATCAAGGGAACTGGAGTAGCCAAGCTGTGAGCTTCAGGCTGTTCAAGTTGGGATGAATCAGGTTCTGTGGATGTGAGATCAACTCCGGGGTTGGATGGAGAATCCATGGTTGATCTAGTAGGTGAGGCCAAAGGAAGGGGAACAAAATCTGTCGAGGCCAATATGGTGCTATGAGGATCACCTTACTCTTCAACTGACAGGCTTTCTTCAGAAACTGGGGAATGAGGGGAAAGGGTGGGAATGTGTAAAGAAGACCCGAGGGCCAATCCTGGACTAGAGCATCCCTGGGTGACTGTCCCAGAGGGGGAATCAGGGCGAAGTAATTGCTGCATTTGTAGTTGGTCGGGGATGCAAAGAGGTCACAGCAAGGATGGCCCCAGCGGTGGAAGATCTCCACTGCTATCAAGGGATTCAGGCACCACTCATGAGGTTGAAGAATGCACCTGCTCAGTCTGTCTACTATCACGTTGGAACTCCCGGGAATGTGCGTTGCTAGAAGAAAACGGTTGGTACCATCGCCCATTGCCATATCCTCATGGCTTCTCAACAAAGGGGGTAAGATTTGGTCTCACTTTGTTTGTTGATGCACCAGACCACCGCCATGTTGGCATATTGAATTGCAATTGTTCCAGCCGGCAGCAGGGGATGGAATGCTTGCAACCCCAGAAGCACAACCCTCAGCTCTAGAACATTTATATGAAGATGGGCCTCCAGTTCAGACCAAGTGCCTTGGATTGCCAGTCCCTGACAAAGCCCCCACCACCGCATCAGGGAGGCATCCATGGTCACTGTGGCTTGGGTTGCTTGGAGGAGAAGGGGCAAGACCATTGTGACAGATTGTGTGCCATCCACCAATTTAAATCCTGTTTGCACCTGTGGGTTACTCGAATCATGGCTGAAACAGGATGCTGAAAGGGATACCATTGGGTGAGCAGTAGCCATTGTAGAAGCCTCATGTGAAACCTGGCCAGGGGGACAATGGTGATGGAGGCTGCCATGGAACCCAACAGCTGCAGAACAGAGTGAGCTGTGGATTTCTCCCTTGAAAGGATGGAATCGGTTGTTGCTTTATCCTTAAAATTCTGTGCTCTGGAATAGCAGCTCTGCAGTTCTTCATATCCAAGATAACCCCTATGAATTCTGTCGACTGAGATGGGGTGAGATTGGATTTTTGCCAGTTTATGGTTATGCCTAGCCTTTGTGCAACAAGGAGAGAGTATGCCAGGGCTTCTTCCAGTAGATGTCTAGTGGGGGCAGAAATGAGCCAGTCGTCTAGGTATGGAAACACCTGAAATGCCTGAAGTCGCAAGTGAGCTGTGACAGCTGCCATGCATTTTGTGAACACTCTGGGGGCTGTAGAGAGTCCAAAGAGCAGAACTGGTAGTGACTGGCTCCTGCACGGAAGCGCAGAAATCTTCTTGATGGCCTGTCCACTTTTATGTGGTAGTATGCATCTTGAAGTTCTATCGAGCACATCCAATCATCTTTTTCCAAAAGCAGAAGGATAGACTGTATTGTGACCATCCAGAATTTTTGTACTCTCACAAACTTGTTCACTACACTGAGATCCAAAATTGTTCACCAGTCCCCGGTTTTCTTTGGCACCAAAAATAGTCTTGAGTAGAATCCGGATCCTATCTGGTCTGGAGGGACTATTTGGATGACTCTCTTTCTTAGCAGTTTTTCTTTCTCTAGTGATGCTTCTTCCCTTTGACTGGGTGGAACATCGGGAAGGATTTTTGAAGGGACAGGACAAAGATCGAAGGGGATATGATAACCTCTGGTTATAATCCTTTGTACCCAACAATCGGTGGTGATGGTTAGCCAGGCAGAAGGGTACAAGAAGAAAGGTCCCCCAACCACTTCCAGAGGAAAGGAGTTGGGCCGCTCTTCAGGAGCGCTGTCTCTTCCCTGTGTGTTTCCCCCTCTGCCTCTAGGGGATAACTTGGCCTGTGTGTCATGGAAAGGACCCTGAGATTTCTTGAACCATATCTTCTCACTCTTTTGGTTTCTGGAGAAAGCACGTTGAGGGGAAGAATAACGGACACCTACGGTAGAAAGGGTCTTACCGTCCTGTTCACATCTGGCCAGTGTGCTTTTAACTTTGGGTCCAAACAACGAGGAGGCCTCAATGGGAGTGTTAGGAAAGGAAGCTTTAAACGGTTTCGTGAAAGTGCACAAGAGCATCCAGGCGTGTCGTCTCAAGACCGCAGCTGAACCCGCTGCTCTAGTTGCTCCTTCTGATGCATGAGATATCAGTCGCATAGAGGAGTTAGATATTGACTCAATAGTGGCCAGTTGAGAGGCCACTTTGTCACGGACCTCATCAGACACGGCACCAGCCAAGGTTTCAGAAAGCTCAGAAATCAGATCACTTTGAAGCCTGGTAAAGTGTGCCATATAATTCAGGGACCTGACAGTAAAGGTCGCTGATGCAAAGGTGCGCTTCCCTATCCTGTTCAGGGCCCGGGACTCTTTGTTAGGCAGATAGACAGTCTGGCTTTCTTCTTCTGCCAGATCCTTTTTTGTTGCGGCAGCCACCACCAAAGCATCCACAGGAAGACCTTTTAACCAATGAGGATTTATAGCAGGAGGGGACAAAATCTTATCTGGCCTCCAGGGAATAGCTTCAATGGTGTCAGGAGCATTCCAAGCATGCTGCACGATAAGCCAGACAGGTTCATCGACAGGTGGAGTTACCCGGGAGGTAGGGGGCCAGGTGCGATTGGCCTGCAGGAACACAGATTCTTCAGAGGTTAGATTAGAGGACTGCCAGTCACCTCTCTATTTCAGGATTTCAAGGATATCACCAAAGGATACCTCAGAGGGTGACCAAGGGGATCCTTCCCCCTCATCAAAATCCATGTCTTCAGTGAGGGACTCCTCTGTGGAGTCCATGTGCTTCCTCTTACACAAACTTTTCCGGTGGACTTCCTCAGTGGGAGAAGCTGGGGAAGACAGTGGAAAAGGGGTTTCCTGTGGGAATATGTCCTGAGGCCCTTGCAGCTGGTGTCCGCTCGGTGCGACTTGTGAAACCAGTGTACCAGAGGAGGGTGGAGGGATAGACAGTCCAGTATCGCCAGCAGCAGCGAAAGCCTTCTCCATCAGTTGGAAGGCTGGTCCACCTGAAGAGGAGTGAATGTCTAGGACAGGGGTCACCCCTCTGCAGAAGGGGAAGACTGTGCTATATTCATGGACTTCAAAGGCAATGAAGGAGGAGAATAAGAAGGGGTCTTTGGAGATGGGTGATCACCTCCCAAGGAAGGATAGTTCCTGTAGGGTGGGATACCTCTGGCCAAGAGTACCTGATCCACAAGATGCAACACATCATGTTCGGAAAGACTTCTAGTGGACCTCATAGAGACTGAGGGAGAAACAGGCCTGTCTACAGAAGAGGCAAACTCGGTGCCCATCTCACCAGTCCGCACCGAGATCAACGGTGCTGAGAGAAACTGGACTATGGGTGTCTGCACCAAAGAAGTCATTGGTGCCGAGGTCATGGTCTGCTCCAACATAGGGATCAGTGCCAAAGTGAAAAGAAAAACACTCAATCAGTCCTGGATAAAGTGCCTTTCAGAATAAACATAGAAAAATCCAAAAATAGCTGAAAAAGGCAACACCAAAGCAGATAATCCTTTAAAACAAACTTTTAATCCAATTGATTATAAAGACAGTGAGCACTTTCACGTTATCACACCGTTTCATCAGACTTATAAATAGTAAATTCAAACCCTTCTGGCCTATGGTTCAACAGAAACAATTATATCATCATGTTGAAATTTAAAATTTAAAAAGACATGCTTTATAAACAACATTCTTCGAAATATATACATAAATAAAGCATGCATCATAAGAAACACTTGTAAGACACATGCATTCAATATATATTAATATAATACATATATTTATAAATATCACAAAAAATACACACTTTATTTAAATAAAATTAAAATCAAAGAATGTATGTAGTGTAGTTCATTCTAACAACTAACTAAAAACAATATATACGTATGCTTATGTCTAAAAGTCATTCACATAAAGCTGTGAAAATTAAAATACTATTTAAAGTGACTAATGTGCATGTGGTCTGACTGATAAAAAAGGTTTTAATGTCATCCTATCATTCAGTCCACTCATTTTATGTGCTTGCAAGCGTATTATCCATCTACTTTCTCTATCCTTCATATAAGTCTTAAAATTCCCTAATCTGCCTAATTTCTTAATCAATTATAATGCTCCAAACTTAACTTTAAGTATCATACCATAGGTTAGCACATGTTTAGTTAATCACTAATGGAGCTGAAGGCCTCAATGCCAAAGGTCTAGGCACCAAAAGCACTTGGGCTGACTGAGTGAGCTCCGGAGCTGAAAATTTAGCCTTTTTAGGTTTTGGTTGGCGGGAGTCACCAGCTGGGGATGAAGGTAAAGATTTAGTCTTGGTAGGAACATCCAAGATTTTCCTATGGGCTCTAGGAGGGGTTGAGGCCTTTGACCCAGAAATAGCCTCTGAAAAGGGAGATTTAAGAAGTCCTTTCAGTAACAGCTTGTTTTTCCTTTCCAGCAATGTTCTATTTGAAAAGTTCTCATAAATAGTACAGGGCGGGTCAACAGACAAGTGGGACGCCCCCAAACCATAAACGCACAAAGAGCATGCATCAGAAGTAGGTAGTTTGTGTCCACAATCAGAACACCATTTAAACCCTGGACTACCTTTCTTATCTGCCATAATAACTAAATTAGAAAGCAGAAAAGGGTACCAGCAATGGTAGAAAGGAATACCCGAAGGTATGAGAAAAAGGGAAGGATTACCAATGATGGTAAGGAGAGAATACCTTGTGGTAAAAAGATAAAGAAAAGAGAAGAAAAACCTGAAGAAAGTGTGATCGCTAGATGCGATAGGGTAAGAGAAAAGGAAATAGAAACTTTTCTGACAGAAAAGTAATATAAATGGCTATTAAACAACAAATAACTGTACTTAGCTCAAGAGAAGCAGCTTGACACGACTGAATGGCAATGTGATAAATGAAATCTGAGGTAGCAGGGAGAGGGGGATTGTGATTAAGAGTTTAGCTCAAGAGTTTGAAGCTGACGCAAGCTTGGAAAAAGGCCGGCTCGGTTCCGAGGTCGGAACCGATACCCATGCGTAAGGAATGAACGAGGATTAACAATATCAGATAAGATATTACCAGAGGATACATTACCAGAAACTTTTTTACTATAGATCAGAATACCCAGAAGCGACATTCTATGAGTAGATAACATCATGCCATCAAAACATTGAGGCAAAGCCAAAAGATAGTTGCAATCATCTCATCTATGAACCTGTGTAAAAGGCTCCATGGCAGCCCTGATTTTTCAGACCACCTATGCCCAGTTGGCTGCAGCCATTATGGTTCCTCCTCCCAGCTATGATTAGAACTCTCAGAAGGAGTGTCCTGGGAAGGCTGTTACAGCTTTCTAAAAAAAAAAGAGACATTTTCCACCCTTCTGATTCCTCGAGAAGGTTTGCTGAATGATGGGAAAACACAGGCCTATTGTAGACAATGTCTTCCCTACTTTTTCACTCCTAGTGAGAGTGTCTTTAATCTTAGGCCCAAACAAGGAACAGCCATCAAAATGGGCATTAATAAAGGATGCCTAGAAGCAATCTGCAAAGCTGCATAGATACATCCAAGTATTGCTTCACATGGCAATGCCTGCACCAGCTCTTTGGAATGCTACATCAGCTGCATTCAAAATGAGCTTTATGGAAACATTGGCAAAAGACAACAAGATAATCAGCTGAGGCTCCAGTGTCTTTCTGAATCTCCAGAGACTACTGTGTCTTAAAATTTCTAGACACTATGGCTACAATACTGCACTGAAGCCTGGTCAAATGGGTCAGGTACTTCAGTGCCCTCACAGCAAACATTGCTGAGGCATAAATGGTTCTGTGGATGGACTGAGGAAGTCTACTTAGAGATTTCCTTCTTGGTGGCATCTGCCACCACAACTGCAGCCATTGCCAGGCCCTTATGCCAATGTAACCAATCTTTGGGAGGAGCAAGAATTTTGTCAGGCTTCTTAGGAATAGGCTCCACCAAGTTGGATTCCTTCCATTCATTCCGAGACACTAGGTCTAGTAGTGCATTCAGATGGGAAACACCCAAAGTTGTGGATGGGACCACATAGCAGGCCTCCAAAAATAATGACTTCTCTCAGAGGGGGCTTCATTGGTTCATTCCCCATGCTGGCAAAGAAGCTCCAAGAGATTGCCAAATGAGGCGTCAATGTTTGATGATTTATGGGACCCCTCTCCTTCTTCAAGGTCAGTATTCTCAATGAGAGACTCTTTCACCATCTCTTTCCTGAGACCTCCCATTCTGACAAAGCTGGAGGAGAGGGGGAAGAGGCAGGAAGCCCCACCAGGGGACCAGATTGGAGGCCAACCAGCATGGGCTGTCCAGAAGTAGGTTGGTGACTGGTCACATGTACAGATGAGAAAGGGGAGGGAAAACTGGCTGAGGAAGACCAACCCATTGCCTGAGTGGAGAACATCCTCTCCACAATGTCAAAGGTGGAGGTGGATGCTGGCCTCCCAGAGCCAACAGTCCCAGTATCCAAAGATATCCAAGATTCATTTGAATCCCGGGGAGCTACACCCTGACCCAACATTGAAACCAGAGCCAAGCTGTCAAAAAGCTGAAGCTCTGAGAAGGATGGACAATAATGAATCTGACCTAGAAATGCCAGCCTCAACGCCATGCCTTCAAGGTCTGGTCAGTTTGACACAGCCAGAGTAGATAAGACCAAGATAGGAGTTGGAGATAAGAACAGCTACATCATCTGATCCGATCCTGAGGGTGAGAATACAGCCGGGCCTGAGGACTTCAAATCCGTAGAGAATAAGTGAGGAAAGCAGGGTGATGGAGCCAAGGTTCCAAGAACAGGTCCCAGACTCCAAGGGATAAGAACTAACTGCATCTGGGTCTGCATCCAGGGCCTCATCAGCTGCTCCAAGTCTGACTCTTTGTAACTGCACAATGACCAAGTGGATGATGCCACCAATGGGGGCTTGAACGGTTGCTTGGAAGATGAAGTTATCCATCTGATGGATCTGAGCCAGAGAGACTCAGAACTGGAGTGGTGAAGGAGAAGACTCTGGTGACATCTCCAGTGGAGTGGATGGGGAGAAGAGGGAAGCTACCCAAATTGACAGAGCTCCTTTGAGCAAAAAGGGACATGGTATGCTCAGGTACAGAGATGGAGCCTTGCTTGTAGTCAGCGCCAAGGGAGACTGGCTCCAAGGAGTCAGAGCTAGCATTGGTTCCAAGATGGCTGGGGCACCCAAAAGCCATGAAACCTTTGGGTCTAGCGAGTCAGAAGAGGGGCCAACTGAGAAGCCAAAAGAGGACCTCTTATGATGCCCTCTGGCATCTCTGAGTCCTTGGAAATATAGTGAGTTTTCTCAGAGCTGCCTTTTGGCACAGAAGAAGAAGAAGAGGAAGAATCAGCTAGAAGAAGGCCCTTGAGGACTAATTTGAAGCATTTCTCATTCTCTGCCCTAGACCCAAACCCCTCACAAATGCAGCAGGGTGAATCAAGATGGGCATTCCCCAGTCAGTAAACACACTCATCATGCTCATCTTGTGAAGGCAGCTTGTGCTCACAAGCAGTACAGTTTTTAAATCCCTTATACATGGATAAAGCAAGCATGAAACACATAGCACACTACACAAAAGAAAGAAAACACTATGTTGCTCCACTCTGTGAGAACCAACAATCCTAATAAACAACTAACTCACAATGGCCGAAAACGCCCACAACTAATTTACACACACACAAATCTAAGCCTAAACCTAACTAACCTACACTATAGCTGTCTTAAAATCAACTACCTTTAAAAGGTACGGGAGAAAACACTGCATAAAACCTATATAAAAATACCCAAAGGATATGTTTTCCCAGGGCCATGGATAGAGCTGCTGTAAGAAATGGCAGCAAACTTGATCTGGGGTGTCTATTGATGAATGGGGAATTGTAGGTAAGAGAAGCAGAGCCTGGCAAATTGAAGACTGGAGGATTTGGCTGGCGTTGGATCCAATAACCCACAGGTTGAAGCCAGACAGAGAAGACATCAGATCATCTCTTCCAGACCAGAAAGTACTGGTAAAGTGAAATCCAGGATCTAGCTGTCATGAGTATAACTGCCCCAGCCTGGGCCATCTAGGAGATCAGACTGGGTTTTCATGGGCTTCTCACACAGTCCCTCAGAGGTCAACACTTTCTAATACCCCACCAAATGCCACATACCCCAGATACTGCTGATTGCACTTGTCCATGGGATTTTCATTTGTAAAGTAGAAGAAGCTGGAGTCAAGAGTGGGCTGCATCTATGTTTTGCAGTTTGAGTTGCATTCTTTTTTCAGAGGTCAGGAATAATGGCTTGAGAGGATTCTCCCCGAAGAGAACTCTCCTGTTAAAGAGCTTATCCAGAATGCCAAAGAGACCTTCCCATGAAAACTGAAAATCCATAGCTAGCAAGAAGGGCTTCCAGAAGATAAAATTCAAATCCTCTCAAGATACCAAACTCAAAAACTAGCAAAGTGAGTATGTCAGCAGTGAAATTCAAGTTCCAAAGATTTTCTTGTCATAACCAAATCAAATGCTTTTATTTATTCACCACTTATTTAAATTCTTGACTTAAATCAGTCAATGGTAGTGTAGAGGATATCAATACATTAATGACACAGAAGCCAAAATGCACCAGTCAAGATGGAAGTCCACAGAAAAAGCTAAGAAAAATGTCTTTTTGTATGCCTTCACTTCTAAATCAAGTAAATCAAGTGCCTGGACAAAGTCAGACTCATTAGAAAAAACTGATTCTTCAATAAGAAAGATAATTAAAGGTCAGAAAGTCAAACAAGATAGTGCAAAAAAATTCTTAGCCAAACCTATCCAGGACTTTGGATTCTATGGTCAGTGACAAAGTGGTCAATTGCTGGGATTCTGGCCCTAAACTTATTGAAGAGATAGAAAAGCAGTCCAATATTCGTATGCTTAAACAGAAGAATGGGTGACTCCAGAGAAAGTTAACAGATTATGGTCATTTTAAACCCAAGAAGATTAATCATTTCTGTACTTCCAGGCTAAATTATGGATCTTTGTGAAGTCAGTTCCAGTGGAGGAATGTTTTAAAACTCTTCAGGCTGTAGGATACAGAATGACAAACCAGTCCATGGAAGACCTTACTATATACAAAGTCTAATGAAAGAGTGGGGAGATGGCTAGCAAAATATGAAAACGCATTACTTGTGTCCACTTTAGAAAAGGGACCTCTACAGCCTAAGAATTCCCGGTCAGAGAAGGGTGAGAAGTAGATGAACATCT